>NC_081389.1:1177847-1233963 GCF_030684315.1 Stegostoma tigrinum | reverse complement strand
CCATCTCTCTCTCTCTCTCTCTCTCTCTCTCTCTCTCTCTCTCTCTCTCTCTCTCTCTCTCTTCCCCCCCCATCTCTCTCTCTCTCTCTCTCTCTCTCTCTCCCCCCCCCATCTCTCTCTCTCTCTCCCCCCCCATCTCTCTCTCTCCCCCCCCATCTCTCTCTCTCTCTCTCCCCCCATCTCTCTCTCTCTCTCTCTCTCTCTTCTTCCCCCCCCCCCCCCCCCAAAACATAGGAGTGGAAGTAAGGCTGTTCGGCCCATCGAGTCCACTCCGCTAAATCATGGCTGGGCATTTCAACTCCACTTCCCTGCACTCTCCCCGTAGCCCTTGATTCCTTGTGAGATCAAGAATTTGTCGATCTCTGCCTTTGATGGCATCTAACGTCCAGGTTCTTTAGGGGAGAGGTCCTGCCCAGAGGGGGAGGTGATGGTAGGGGAGAAGGGAAGGTGTTTGGTGAAAGTGTAAATTATCCTGTCTAGCTGATATGTTAGGAATGCCTGTAAGTTGCTAATCACCTCCCTCAATGGGCTCAATCTATTAGCAGAATTCACATGGTAAATCTGAATATTTCCAGAATATACCAGTTACCTTGTTTTGAGTCTAGACGTGGGCCAGAAAGATAGCTACACCACAGCGAGGGAATCTAGGATTATCGGAATAAGGAAACTCGACAGGTTTTACTCCTGTACAGACACTGAGCAGAAAATATACAAAGGTTCCCACTTCCAAGTGACTCCTATGCTCAGATTCTGAGTTTGCTCTAGGGGAAAATCAGTTACATTATCTACTGTGAGTTCTGTAAATATTAGTTGGATATGGTAACATTAATGCTGGTGACAAAACATACTCTCTACTGATCTGAATTCACCTGTCTGCTTTATCCAGGTGTTATCACTTGTTCCTGGTCCATCTGTTACTGAACTCACTGCAGATAATCGAATTGATTGAGATAAGAACGTTGTTACAATGGAGGAAGACAACATTTCAAAATAAAAACAAAGTGCTTGAGAAACTCCACAGTTCAGGGAGGTATCTGTAGAGAAAGAAATAACTGAACTCTAAAAAGGAATTCTAACTTCAGAACTGAAAGGGGCTGGTAAATGGTGGTTTTTACACTGCTGGCAGAGGGGGCTGGGGACATCCTAGCCAAATTACTCACCCTGCATTGTTTTTAATCTTTCTAATTTGTTTTCCGTACATGTACAGCATGAGCCCTGTAACATCACTGAAGTGCCTTGGTTCCTGGTATTAAACACTTGCCGAGGAGATCATTCAAACTCTTCACAGCTACCTGTGGAAAGATAACTTTGACATTTTTGAGTCAAACCTTATCCTTACAAAGGCTGTATGAGTCAGATTTCAATACTTAAGGCAATGCAGCTACCTGATCTTTTATCCTAGCTTTTTGTGCTCAATGTCAGAAGAGCGAGTGGAACAGGTTTTGAGTGCCAAGACCAAAAGGAGTGTAAAGGAGAGATGGTGATATTAAATGGTAGTAAATGAAGGTGTGCAAAGGAGAAAGTGGGTCCACTCTGCTGATTGCAAAGTGAACAGGATATGGGGTGGTGTGTAATTAGAGTTCTGAAGTTGTTGGATTCAGTGTTATGCCTTGAAGGCTGTAAAGTGCCTAAACAGCAAATGATGATTGATCACTTGATCATTATGTGGCTACATAGTCTGATGTATCTTCTGCAGACACTGCTACGCTTGGAGCAGAAGGTGGTCATGTGAAGGGGTAGGTGGGGCACTGGTCTGGCAGCACGCTCCTTTTGCTGTTTTTACTTGGCTTCCACTTTTCTCAAGCAACAAGTCTCACAGTGCTTGACACCTTCCCAGATGTTTCTCCTCCATCTGGAATAGCCTTGGGCCAGTGATTCCAGGTGTTTGGTGGGAATGCTGAACGTCACCAGTGAGGCCTTGCAGGTATCCCTGAAGCACTTCCTCTGTCCACCAATGCAATCCTTCCGATCCCATTGGGTGACAACATTATCATTCAAGCAAATGTATAAGTTGCTGGATGAATGGTTGTGGTTTTGAAGAGCAATTGAATCTTCAATTTCCCGTATTACCTGGATTGTTCCCTTTTGGAAAGGTTCAAGGAAAATGTTAATTATTTCTTCCGACCACATCTTGGCTGAGTTGCCAAGGCCCACTTCTTTAACTACAAGTCCCACTTATCATCATCCTACCTCTTAATCTTCACTGAATCTCTTAATCTTCCTCCCAGCTCCTGGGGATTTCAAAAGAATAAGCAGAATAGAAGAGAAGTAGGGCACAGGAACAGGCCCTTCAGCGCTCCAAGCCTCTGCTGATCATCATGCCTTAACTGAACGTTTTAAAAAAAAAACTTCTGCCCTTATTCAGACTGTATCCCTCTCTTCCCTCCCTACTCATGTATCTATCCAGACGCCTCTTAAATGTCACCAATGTGCCGACTTTCACCACCACCTTTGGCAGTGTGTTCCAGGCTCCTACCACTCTGAAAAACTTACCTCGCATGTCTCCCCTAAACCTTTGCCTTCTCACCTTGAACCTTTTCCTGCCTTGTAATTGAAACTTCAACCCTGGGTTTAAAAAAAAACCTCTCACTATCCATTCTATCTCTGCCTCTCACAATTTTGTAGACCTCTATCAGATCACTTCTCTGCCGCCATCTTTCCAGTGAAAACAATCCTACTCTTTTTAACCTTTCCTCATAGCCAGTGCCCTTGAGTGCAGGCAACATCCTGGTGAACCTTCTCTGCGCTCTCTCCAAAACATCCACGTCCTTCTGGTAATGTGGCGACCAAAAATACACACAGTACTCCAAATGCGGCCTAAGAAGAATTTCACATAGCTGCAGCATGTTTTGCCAACTTTTGTACTCCATGCCCTGGCTGATTGAAGGCAAGGTTTCCATATTGCCTTCTTTATCACTTTAATAGAACATTACAGCACAGTACGGGCCCTTCGGCCCTCGATGTTGTGCCGACCTGTCATACCAATCTCAAGCCTATCTAACCTACACTATTCCATGTACGTCCATATGCTTATCCAATGACGACTTAAACGTACCTAAAGTTGGCGCATCTACTACCGTTGCAGGCAAAGTGTTCCATTCCCTTACTACTCTCTGAGTAAAGAAACTACCTCTGACATCTGTCCTATATCTTTCATCCCTCAATTTAAAGCTACGCCCACTTGTGCTCGCCGTCACCATCCTAGGAAAAAGGCTCTCCCTATCTAACCCTCTGATTATTTTATATGTTTCAATTAAGTCACCTCTTAACCTTCTTCTCTCTAATGAAAACAGCCTCAAGTCCCTCAGCCTTTCCTCGTAAGACCTTCCCTCCATACCAGGAAACATCCTAGTAAATCTCCTCTGCACCCTTTCCATAGCTTCCACATCCTTCTTATAATGCGGTGACCAGAACTGTACACAATACTCCAAGTGTGGCCGCACCAGAGTTTTGTGCAGCTGCAGCACAACCCCTTGGTTCCGGGACTCGATCCCTCTATTAATAAAAGCTAAAACACTGTATGTCTTCTTAACAGCCCTGTCAACCTGGGTGGCAACTTTCAAGGATCTGTGTACATGGACAGCGACATGTGTTCACTTTGGCCACCTGTGTTGCCACTTTTAGGGAACTGTGGACTTGCATGCCCAGATCCGTCTGTATGTTAATGTTCCAAAGGGTTCTACCACTAACAGTATGATTCACACGTAAATTTGATCCTCCAGAATGCATCACCTTATGTTTGTCTGGATTAAATTCCATCTGTCATTTCCGTACCCAAGCTGCCAATCTATCTATATCCTGTTGTATCCTTTCACAATTGTCAGCAGTATCAGCAACTCCACCAATCTCCGTGTCATCTACAAATTTACCAATCGAGCCATCCACACATTTCTTCCAGATCACTTATGTAGACTACGAACCACAGAGGACTTAAGACGATCCCTGTTGAATGTCGCTAGTTATCGGACTCCATTCCGAAAAACACCCTTCCACCGCTACCCTCTATCTTCTACGGCTAAGCCAACCTGAATCCCATGTGATTTTAGTTTTTGTACCAATCTGCCATGTGAAACTTTATCAAGTATCTTATTAAGGTCCACATAAACTACATCCATGGTTCTGCCCTCATCAATTATCTTTTGTCACCTCTTCAAAAAATTAGATCAGGTCTGTGAGACGTGACCTTCCCCATACGAAACCATGCTGCCTGCCACTAACTAGTCCATTATCTTCCAAATCTGCTTATATCCTGTCCCTCAGTATCTTCTCCGAGACCTTCCCCCACTATAGATGTCAGACTCACGGCCTACAATTTCTTGAATTATCCCTGCTTCCTTCCTTCATAGAATCCCTACAGTGTGGAAACAGGCCCTTCTGCCCAACCAGACCACACTGAACCTCAGAACATCCTATCCAGATACATCCCTTATAACCCACCTAATTTACACCTCCCTGAACACTACAGGCAATTTTAACATGGCAAATCCACCTAACTTGAATGGCTTTGGATTGTGGGAGGAAACCGGAGCACCTGGAGGAAACCCACGCAGACACAGGAAGAATGTGCAACCTCCACACAGACAGTCACAGGAATCAAACTCCAGTTCCTAGCACTCTGAGGCAGCAGTGCTAACCACTGGCCCACCATGTCACCTAAAATGTGCCATGACTAAGATTTTAGGCATTTCGTGTGGCTCCATGCATAATTTCCCTCCTTTGCCCTTGAGGGGTCCGACTGTTTCCCTTGCTACTCTCTCTCTCTTCTGATATATGCATAAAATGCCTTGGGATTCTCCTTGGCCCTATTTGCTAAAGATGTTTCGTGCCCCTTTTCGCCTTCCTAATTCTGTGTTTAACTTCCTTCCTAATTTCTCAACAGCACTCGAGGGCTTTGTCAGTTTGTATCTGCCTAGACCTATTGTATGCTTCCTTTTCCCTTTTTGACTAAGTTTACAATTTCCCCTCGTCATCCATGGTTCCTGGATCCTGCCATTCCTGTGCTTCAGTTTTACAGGGACATGCATTTCCTGCACTTTGATCAACTGATCTTTAATAGTGTCCTACATGCCAGATGTAGATTTGCCCTCCAATAAAACTGCTTCCAATCCATGTTCCCCAGTTCCTGTCTAATTTGCATGTAATTGACCCTTGCCCAACTAAATACCCTCACCTGAGGGTGACTGCGTCCTTATCCATGACTATTTGAAGTCTTAAGGAGTTGTGGTCACTAGGCCCAAAATGCTTTCCTACTGAAATATCGATCGCCCGTCCTGGCTTATTTCCTACTACCAAGTCCAGTATAGCCACCCCTTTGGTTGGATTGTCAACGTATTGTCTCTGAAAGCCCTCTGGGACACATCCAACAAATTGCTGTCTGTTGGAGTCCCAGCAGAGGAAAGTTGAAGTCACCCATCACAACTACCCTGCTTTTTCTCCCCCCCACACCTTTTGGTATCTGACTACATAACTGCGCCTCTATCTCACGTGGGCTGTTGGGAGGTCTGTAGAAAACTCCCAGCATTGTGATTTCACCTTTCCTATTCCGGAGCTCCACCCATAATGCCTCACTGCAAGATTCCTCCAGTGTACCTTCCCTTAACACAGCTGTGATGTGATCCCTAATCAGCAACTCCCCCACCCCTCTTGTTTCCCTTTCTATCCCATCGAAAACAGTGATATCCTGGAATGTTAAGCTGCCAGTCTTGCCCCTCCTTTATCCACGTCTCCGTAATGGCAATAACATCACGATTCCATGCTGTTAGTTCATCTGTCTGACCTATCTACTCATGTCACCACTGTATTTATATGACTAGTCCATTCTAATGAATGGTAACCCCTAGAATGTTGAGGTGAGAGATTTAGTGATGGTAATTCTGCTGAGCATACAGGGTAGATTGTTAGATTCTCTTAAAATTTATTCATGTGGACATTACTGGCTAGGCCAATATCTTATTGCCCATTCTGAAATATCCAAAGGGTATAGGCAAGTTAACCACATTGCTGTGGACCTGGAGTCACGTGTAGGCCAGACCAAGCAAATGTCAGTTTCCCTCCCCAAAGGACGTTAGTGAACCAGATTAGCTTTTCTGACAATTGACCATGGATTCATGGTCATCATTAGATTCTTAATTCCAGAATTCAAATTTCTTCATCTCTTCCTGTCGTGTGATTTGAAATTGGGCCCTCAGAACAATACCTAGGTCTCTGTATTAACAGTCCAGTGATTTAATACAACTGGGCCATCGCCTCTCTCCCTTTTAGTTGGAAATAATCATTGTAGTGAGAATATTACTTGCGATTTGGTAACCTGGACAAAATCCAGTCTTTGGCTTTGCTGCATTTGGACTTGGACTGCTTCATTATCTGAGGAGTCGTGACTAATGCTGAATATTGTGCAATCGTCTGCAAACATCCCCAGTTCTGACCTTGTGGACAGAAGGTTGTTGATGAAGCAGCTGAAGATGGTTGGGTTGAGGATACAACCCTGAATGTGGGATTCCTGCAGAGATGTTCTGGAGCTGAGATGACTGACCTCCAACAACGACAATCATTTTTTGACTCAGTGAACTGAGTTTCCCTCCTATTCCCTTGACATTAATTTTGAGAATGTTTTATCAAATATGTCATCACAGTGCAATGACTTGATATCCACTGGCAGTCATTGCCACCTCCTGTCTTTAGTCTAACTCCTTTTTCTGTATCTGGATTGAAGCTGTAATGAATCGAGCTGAGAGGCCCTAGCAGAACCCAAACTAAGTATTGGGGAACAGTTTTATTATTGTGGAGAAGATGTTTGGTAGCACTGTCATTCATGCCTTCTATTATTTCACCAAGGTAAACTGGCAATAATTGGCTGGATTGGATTTGTTCATTCTGCGCACCGGACCTAGCTGGATGATTTTTCCACGTGTTCGGAAAAAGCCAGTGTCAGGAATAAAAGAATGACTGACTAGATTAGGACTGGGGCCAGTCAAGGACAGTAGTGGGAAGTTGTGCATGGAGTCTGAAGAGATAGGAGAGGCAGTAAATGAATATTTTTCATCAGTATTCACATGGGAAAAAGACAATGCTATCGAGGAGAATATTGAGATACAGGCTATTTGACTAGATGGAATTGAGGCTCATAAGGAAGAGGTGCTGGCAATTCTGGAAAGATTCTAGGCCGGATGGGATTTATCCTAGGATTCTCTGGGATGATAGGGAGGAGATTGCAGAACCTTTGGCTTTGATCTTTGTCATCATTGTCCACAGGAATAATGCCAGAAGCCTGGAGGATAGCAAATGTTGCCCCCTTGTTCAAGAAGGGGAGTAGAGACAACCCTGGTAAATATAGACCAGTGAGCCTTACTTCAGTTGTGGTAAAGTGTCGGAGAGGATCATAAGAGATAGATAGGATTTATAACCATCTGGAAAGGAATAATTTGATTAGGGCTAGTCAACACAGTTTTGTGAAGGGTAGGTCGTGCCTCACAAACCGTACTGAGTTCTTTGAGAAGGTGACTAAACAGGTGGATGAGGATAAAGTGTCCAATTTGGTGTGTATGGATTTCAGTAAAGCATTTGATAATCTTCCCCACAGTAGGCTATTGCAGAAAATACGAAGGCATGTGATTGAGGGTGATTTAGCAGTTTGGATCAGAAATTGTCCAGCTGGAAGAAGGCAGAGGGTGGTGGTTGATGGGAACTGTTCATCCTGGAGTTCAGTTACTAGTGGTGTACCGCAAGGATCTGTTTTGGGGCCACTGCTGTTTGTCATTTTTAGAAATGACCTGGATGAGGGCGTAGAATGATGGGTTAGTAAATTTGCAGATGACATTAAAGTTGGTGGAGTTGTGGATAGTGCGGAAGGATGTTGCAGGTTATAGAGGGACATAGGTAAGCTGCAGAGATGGGCTGAGAGGTGGCAAATGGAGCTCAATTTGGAAAAGTGTGAAGCGATTTACTTTGGAAAGAGTAACAGGAATACAGAGTACTGGGTTAATGGTAAGATTCTTGGTATGAACAGAGAGATCTCGGTGTCCATGTGCATAGATCCCTGAAAATTACAACCCAGGTTGATAGGGTTATTACGAAGGCATATGGTGTGTTAGGTTTTATTGGTAGAGGGATTGAGTTTCGGACCCATGAGATCATGTTGCAGCTGTACAAAACTCTGCGGCCGCACTTGGAGTATTGCATACAGTTCTGGTTGGCACATTATAGGAAGGATGTGGAAGCATTTGAAAGGGTGCAGAGGAGATTTACCAGGATGTTGCCTGGTGTGGAGGGAAGGCCTTATGAGGAAAGGCTGAGGGACTTGAGGCTGTTTTCGTCAGAGAAAAGGTCAAGAGGTGACATAATAGAGACATACAAGATGATCAAAGGATTAGATAGGGTGGACAGTGAGAGCCTTTCACCTCGGATGGTGATGGCTGGCACGAGGGGACGTAGCTTTAAATTGAGGGATGATAGATATAGGACAGAAGTCAGAGGTAGGTTCTTTACTCGGAGTAGTAAGGGCGTGGAATGCCCTACCTGCAACAGTAGTAGACTCGCCAAGTTTAAGGGCATTTAAATGGTCATCGGATAAACATATGGGTGATAACAGAATAGTATACGTTCGATGGGCTTCAGATTGGTTTCACAGGTCGGCCCAACATTGAGGGCCTCGTGTCCTATGTCCTGTGGAGCTGCTCCTTCCAGAGAATAAGTCCTCGATATTACCAAGGGAATGTTGTCAGGACTCAAACTTTATCTAGTATTTTCAGCTGTTCCTTGATTTTTACCTTCTCTCGAGATAAGCTACTATTTATGGTAGGGCAGCTTGGATTAGTGCTCTGTGACACACTGCAGTGGCCTGGTGCTCTGCGATAGTGTACCATCCCCTGGCTGGGCATTCCCTAAGATGCTCCTCATCCCCTCCACCTAAAACGCTAATAGGATTTGCAACTCAAACCCCAAATGTCTGACATAACTACTACTTAAGTGGTGAGATTAAACAGTTTAATGGTTATTGCATTGTCTAGATTTGTTTCTGGAGTTGAATGTCTACTGACAAAACCAATCTCATGATAAATTCTGAGTACACATGCTCACCTCCAATTTTTAATATGTCAGCTACAACAGTAGGAAGATATGGAAATATTTTTCATATGTTTGACATTCCAAACATTTTCTTTTTAAAGCACACAAGACAAACTGAACAATTACTGAAAAACACTTACTATCATTTAGATGATACCAAAATCAGAATTACTTTGAAATCTACACTGTATGAATAACACATTCCAATATAAATGCACAAATTGGTCTGCACCTGAAGGCAAGGATGAGATAATCACTAACTGAGGTATTTCACCCTTGACCTGCAGTGATTTGCAAATGACTCATTAGTTACCCATTAAACTTGTCACAGCAAAGAGTAAATTTGTTTTAATGAGGAAGCAATCGTTAATCAGGTTATGAATTGTTGTTAGAGATTTTAAAATATCAAATTTGAACATTTTTCCCTTGCTTTTTCTTTTTTCTCTCTTTCTTCCTCCCATAATCTAAGTGTGCGTCTGTCCCCACCTGTACTTAATTTGACTCTCGTCCAACTTTTCAGTCTTTCCACTGCTTTGTTTCTCAGTCAAATGAATCTCTTGGATTAAGATTCACCTTTTTTATCTTATGGCTTCAGTATCAGCTGAGAGCAGCCTAGTTCAGTAGCAGATATTGGAACTGAAAGCTGAGTGAGCTAGCTTAACAAACAACCCGTACTGTGCTCTGCTTCCCTGCAGAAAATCCTGGGCCAATGTAACTTGATTGGTTAAATTTTTAGGTTTTATTGTTCTTAGCATTAAATATTCTGCTAAAGGCCATAAAAATAGGGAATAATTGTGAAGATGCCGATGTAGCCTATCTATGATGGCCTCATCGTATCTCAATGTCATCACTTCATTAATATGTACTTCAATAAACAATTATATAGAAACTACAATATTTACAAAACGTCCCTTCATACAATTCTGATATTACATCCAGCATGTACCTGTAGTTTCCGCTGAGTAGTTTTACCTGTCAGTGTTAGTTAATTATTTCTATCACTATTTGTAAACATTATTGGTGAATGAGTAGACTAAACTGAATCATTGGGATTGTCGTTTAAAAGTTCATTCCCAGACTAGGTATTTGCTGTTTGTCCCTAGATGCCCATGAGGCAAAGGTGGCAGTGAATTATCTTTCTGAGCCCCTGCAGCCTTTAATTTGAAGGGGAACTTGCAGGTTGCTGTGTGCCGAAACATCTGCTGCCCTAGTTCTTTCAGTTGGCAGAGGTTGAATTTGGAAGATGTTGTCAAAGGAACTTTCGTCAGTTTCTGCAGTGCGTTCTGCACCAGTTGTGTAGGCAGTGAACATCCAAGGTGATGGATGTGGTCCCAGTTAAATTGGCTGTTTTTTTTCTGGATGGTGTCAAGCTTCGTGAGTGTTGTTGGAGCTGCACTCATCCAGGCCAGGATGTGTACTTCAGCACACTCCTGACTTGTAGGTGATGGAGATGTTTTTAAAAAGTCAGGAGATGAGCTGTTTTCTGCAGAATACAGAACCTTCGATATGTTCCGATAACTAACTATGACACTGACGGTCTGAGACACCAAGATGATTCAGTGTTGTTGAAACTATTGAATATTGGAGGAAAGCAGTTACGCTGTTACCTGTTAATAGTTGTTATTCCCTGACACTTGTGTGCTGTACATGTTATTTACCACTAATTAGCTCAAGCCTGGATATAGTCTAAATCTTGTTTAATGCAGGTATGAGCTCTTTCATTATCTGAAGAGTAGCAAATGGTGCTGAACATCACTCCCTTCCAACCTTATGGAGGGAAAGTCATTGAAGTAGCTAAAGATGGTCAGGCCTGGGACAGAATCCTGAGGAAGGGGCTCTTGTGGTGGAGTGGTAATGTAAGTACCTCTTGACCAGGAGACTCAGGCTTAACTCCGATCTGCTCCAGAGATGTGTAATGACATCTCCGAACAGGTCCTGGATCTGTGGTGACTGGCCTCCAGTTTTCAAGACCATTAGCCCTGTGAGCCAATCATTTGGAGTTTCCATTCAGACTTGAATTCTCCTGGATTTTATTTTTGGAAAAATCAAGTATCACTTTTAATGTTGAGGGCTTTCACTTTCTCCTCATCTCCTGGGATTCTTGTCCTGTCTGCATCTGGAGCGGGTAGTTCTGGTTGAGCACTAACTGAGTACAAGTGAGCAGGTAACTAGTGAGTAAGAATGTGTGGAAGGAAGAACTATATGACTTAAAATTTTCTGAGGTCTTACAAAGTACTTTCTGTATCCAGCAGGCTGTTTTAAAGACAAAACCAACACAAAATAGTGGGGGTGAATTTCCATTACCCTGCGCTAACTCTACGGAGAATAAAGGGTGAGATTTACTCCTGGAGGAGTGAGGAGTGAGAAGTTCACTGGTCATTCTCTGAAAAGATTCCCAATATGGCCATGGCTCTGCTGCAACGTGGGCCTGAAATTCCAGGCTTGAGAGGCAGGCAGAACCTTCCCCTGAATATTGGAGGAATTCTCTACTCTTTTTTTTCTCTCCAGTGGATTACCTATTCCATAAGACATAAGAGCAGAAATTAGGCCATTTGGCCCATTGAGTCTGCTCCGCCATTCAATCATGGCTGTTTAAAATCCCATACTGGGACCTGGACGGACTGACAAGAGATTGCTTCACAAAAACTGAATATATCATTTTTACTTGGGCTTGTGAGCAATCGCCACTATGAAGGTGCTCCATTGCTATCCAACCCGATTGGGGGGACAAATGGGATGGGAACATCATTGAAAATCTGAACTGGGAAGCTTGTAAACCTCTTTTCCACACAATGTGATGAATAACTGTGTAAATGATAGAGAAATGAGTAAAACGATCAGGATTGAGATTGATGGGAATTTGTTCAGTAGAGTCACTAGAGGTAAGACCAGCTAAATGGGAATTGATGATGGAGGGGCTGAATGTCCTCCTATTCTATGTAAGAGCAAATGTGTCATTGGTTAGGAGGTGCATTTAACATTCCCATGGCTGTACAATGTAAATATAGTTTAAATAATTAAATGTTTTCCACACTAAGCTCTTGCAATGTAAGAAGAATATGTCCCTGCAATCGGCTAGTTTCTGTTTTACAAACTGGCATAGAATCCCCCGGATAGTGCAGAAGATCAAATAATTTCCTGTGCTATTCTGGTTAGAAAGTATTTTCTTTCAGAGAGAAAGCAATTCACGATAGAGCTTTGGAATGGGCAAGGCTATTCACCTTTATATTCCACAACAGTAATATCTTGGATGTATCATGCTGTCAATATTTCAGTTTTTTTTTTGAAAGGTATTTGAAAGTGCTTAAGATCTTTCAATTACTCCTGACTCTAAGCAATACACAGTATATATCAAAGTCAGAATTCAGTGCTAATGTGATTCCTATTTTTTTTAAAAAAGGAGATAGAACAAGTTGTGAAAACTAGGCTAATAAATTTAACATTGGTGATGGGAAAGAGCGTGCAGTTCTTGCTAATGGAATAGACAAAAGTCCAGGAACTGAAGGTATCATGAAGAACATTTGTTATGTATTTCAAAAAGTCACAATTGAGAAGCCCAGTTAAATCCTTCTGAGAAGTCAGGGGATAGTATAAATAGAGGTTCATAGTACCAACTCCAATTTGCAAATGGTAGGAAATGTGTCACTATTGGCATAATGATTCGAACTTGGGAATTGGAAATACAATTTCAACATTTGTGAGCCTCCCTAGGTTGTGGAGGTGCAAGTAACATAGAGAATGTCCCTGATAGGACACAAACAAGACATCAATAAACTTTCATAGCGAGTGCACAATCAATGTGTGGCATTACATTCTGACAGGACGTATTAAGGAGGCAGCATACATCTTGAAAAATCAACACACATGGAGGAGGGAAATCTGAAGACACAGATTCAAAAATAATAATGGGTTAATAAGTCCATTTAGAAAGAAATTAAACGCTGGGATGCTATAAATCTGAAACAACAAAAACCGAAGTTACTGGAGGAAACCCAACTGATCTGGCAGCATCTGTAGAAAGAAAACGGAGTTAATGTTTTGAGTTCAGTGACCCTTCTTCAGTTCCGAGGCGGAAACCCTTCTTACATTTAAGAAGTACTTAGATGTACCCCAAGGTATAGAAGGTGATTGGCCGACTGCTGGAAAGGAAAAGATGAGAATAATTAGGCTAAGATAACACTGTGTGAAGCTGAATGGACACAACAGGGCAAGCAGCATCAGAGGAGCAGGAAAGCTTGACATTTCGGGCCGGGACCCTTCAGAAATCTTCAGAATAATTAGGCTGTTGTTTTTAACTGGTGTGAAATTGTTGGAGAAAAGGGTCTTTTTCTGTGCTGTAGACCCCACTGACTGAGTGAGGTTTAGAATTGGAAACACACAGGCAAGCAGTAGCGAATGCATGGAAAGGTTTACTAAATTGAGACCAGAGCTGAGAGATTACAACCACGCCAAACAAGCTGGGCTTTTATGCTTCAGCGAAGAGACCTGTTCAAGGTCGATGATTGTAGAAGTGGTTGTTAAGGTTTGTGATGATGCTGTTATTTCAAAAATGTTATGTTGAACTTTTTTTTTCCTTGAAGAGTGGTTGTAAAAGTACAGAAATGGCTGAGTGATTACCTAAGTCAACCATCAGAGGAGGCTGTTAGGTATATTCCAGATCGGTTGCAAGCTTCACTAAATGATTCCTGACAGATTTTTCTCTGAAATCTCTCACTCGATGTTGTTCCCCCCTGCCAGTAACAACCCGTGTTCAAATTTACCTTCTTGCCAAAAGATATGCTTGTGGCATGTTACTATATTGAAGCAGCTAATTAGTTAAGCTACTGTATCAAGCATTTAGTTAAGTTTTCCAATAATTAAGTTATTCTAAATTCTGCTTTCTTGTTTGTGTTTTAACCATCTTGTTTAAATTTCATTGCGCTTAATGCCAAGTGGTTTGACCAATTGCATCACCTCTAGAACAGTGACTTCTCTGGGTCGAGGCTACCGCTTTTAAAATATTTTGAAGGTGTCTGGCCTGGCCCATAACAGGTTGACTTAGAAGGTGATATTGTTTGTAGGTGCGGACCTGAACCAGGGGTCATCTGTAAAAGAAACTATTAATCCAATAGAAATTCAAAGCAAACTATTTACTGGAGTGCTAAAATCTGAAACCTGTTACCATGGGAAATAGTTGACACAGTGTGGACTTAAGGGGAAGATAGGTGACCATGAGAGCAAAAGGAACAGGATATGTTGATGGCGCTGGATGAAGAAAGATGACAGCAATCTGTGTAGGCAGCATAAATGTTGGCTTGAGCCAGTTGGACCGAATGTCCAGTTTTATTTTACTGGAACTACTCCTGGTGAATTCATAGACACTGAATTACAATTGGACTGTAGATGAGTTTCCTGTTGAAATGCTGTCATGTTTATGTGTATATGTTCAGGACGAATGGACTCTTTGTCTAGTTATTCATTTGCTGCTGATATGAACTTTTCTGTGTTTCTCAAACTTTATCATCTCTAATTAAAGTCAGCAAAACTCATTAATTGTGGAGAAAGACAACATTTGAATATTTTGTATCCCTGTGTAACTTCAGCATTTTTAAAAACAAAAATATTCTTTTTAATTATATAGCAGCCTGATGCTGACAGATTGTGAATGCCCTTCCTGACTTGCATGATTCTCTGAGCCACCTATCGATGAGGACATCTGGAATGGCTTTCTTTAAGCAGCAGAGAGTGGAGGATTTTTATGAAATTGGAGAAGAACTGGGAAGGTAGGAATGTGATAGCTTGACGTTGCAGACTTTGTTCAATGTAGCAACATGTTGACGCTTGAAATATGGAATTTGTTTCTGAAGTTTGATTCTGTACGACCTCCAGTGCACAAACTACAGTGACAGCTTGGACTAGCTCAGTAATTTTTAAATCCATGCTTTTATTCCCTTTCCCGTTTTTAACTTTTTTGTTTTGCGGCTGTCTCTCTGTTTGGGAGAGTTCAAAGATTTCCCATTTTGTTGTTCCTGAGTGCCTGCCAGCTCTGCTCTGCAGCCAGTCATTACAAAGTAATGGGTGCAACTGATATGCTGTCTCTTGTTGTATCTAGTTAGTGATTGAATTAAAATTCATTGTTACTATCCAGTTGTTGAATTTCTAGATTCTGTAGTATCTTCAATTAGAAAGGATTTAGGAAAAATCAAAGCTTTATAGTTCCTCCAAATGTTTATGTTTAAATGTCAGAAATTATTGCTAATTTCGAAAAACACTTGAAGTTACTAGTGCTTCAGACTAGACTGTGGAGTTACTCCCCTCTGAAGCATGCAGTGTCTTGAATAAAGAACTTGTTTTGCAGTTTCAGGGTTGAGCTGTTAATGTAAATTGAGAGCACCAACATAGCGATGAATCTGGCAAGATTGGCACATCTCTCATCACCTTAAACACTCAACAACCATTCACGTTTGTGCTAATCTACTTTCTTCTCCGATGTGATTTCATGTTATTGTGTGTCCTTGATAGTTCTCAGCTGTGTACTCGACATTTCTGCCGAGTCTGCGGGGTATTCCAATCAAATTGTTCTGGCTAAAGTCTCTCTGGTCTGTTGATTTTTGCACCTGTAGACTTCTCAAGCTTCAAAATATCCCCTCCCCCCACATCCACACCCCAAAATCAGCCCAGCTCGTCCCTGCCTCCTTAACCTGTCCTCCCACCTATCCCCTCCTCCCACCTCAAGCCCCACCACCATCTCCTACCTACTTGCCTCATCTCACCCCATTGATGTGTCCATCCTCCATGGACTGACCTACCTCCTCCCTAACTCCCCACCTACACTCACCTTTACTGACTCCAACCCCGCCTCCTTGACCTGTTTGTCTCCTCTCCATCTATCTTCTACTTTTATCCATCTTCTATCTGCCTCCCCCCTCTTCCTATTTATTTCAAAATCCCCTTCCCCTCCCCCATTTCTCAAGAAGGGCCTAGACCCGAAATGTCAGCTTTCCTGCTCCTCTGATGCTACTTGGCCTGCTGTGTTCATCCAGCTCTATACCTTGTTATCTTAGAGTCTGGGGATCCTGCAGTGCATCCTGACCCGTCAAAGTCTTTCCACCATCGAACAAGGCACAAATTGGAAGTGTGATGGATCACTTTCTGTTTACCTGAATGAATGCAATTCCAACAACACAAGATGCTTCTCACCATCCAGGCCAAAACACCACATCCATATGTGTTTTCTCCCTCAAATACCGATGCTCAGTTGCTCCAGTATGTACAATCTACAAGTTGCGGTGCAGAAATTTACTGAAGGTCCTTAGACAGCTCCTCCCATATCCAAAATCACTACCATCCAGAAAGATAAGGGCAACTGCCACATAGCAACACCTCACCATCCCAGCCTGGAAAAATATCGCTGGGTCCAAATCCTGGAACTCCTCCCCTACTGTGTGTCAAGCCACAGCACACGGACTGCAGCAGTTCAAGAAGGCACCCTGCCACCACCTTCTCAAGGCATCTAGAGATGGACAATAGATGCTGGCCAGCAAATGATGCCATGCCCCAGGAGTGAATTTAAAACTAAGTATGAAACCAAAGTTTTAAGGATCATGTTAAAACTGGCAAATTGAACATATTAATTTAAATTTAACATCAGATATTGGTCTGACATACTGTGTTGCCCTATTGATGAAATTCTGATTTGTTATTTGTGTTGTTAAGAATCTGGGGAGGGGATGCAAGAAAGATAAACCTGCAGGCAAGGGTTTAATTTTTCCCTTGTCAGTCAAAACATATTGGAGGATGACTGGGCAGTTGGTCACAAGACCCTTATTTCTACTTGTAAAATGTCTATCATTAGCTTTGAGGAATCTGCAGACAACAGCTGATCACATAGCCACTTGTGAGATTGTATCTTGTTTCAATGTCATTAGAATGATATAGGAGCATCACTGGATTTTAATTTTTCACATTTTCAACTTAATAGAAGAATGAATAAGTTTGTTTTTCAAATTTGAAATTCAATAATGTCTGTTTTCAAAACGCATTTTTTGAGTTAACTTAACTTAAGATCCCAATTAACTAGCAAACTAATTGAAACCTAAATTTAGAATTCAGAAGCATCTGGCTAAAATCCACCGATCATGTTTATTGGAGGTACAAGTTAAACATGCAATATCTTTCAGATTTAAAAATTGCAGAAAACATGGTAATAAACATGTTCTGGCAGAGGTCATAGATTTGGCAAAAGATCCAGAGAAGGTGGTGTCATTTGATACACAGGCGAGATCTGAAAGGTTCTAGCCCAAATGGTGGTGGATGTTAATTCCGTCAGTCCCTTTCTTTTCAAAAAAAAAGGAGTTAGGCAGGTTCAGGTTAAGGAAGAGGTAGAAGAAACTGCAGATGCTGGAGAATCTGAGACAACAAGGTGTAGAGCTGGATGAACACAGCAGGCCCAAAACCATCAGAGGAGCAGGAAGGCTGGTGTTGCTTGGGCTGTCGTTGTTTGGCCTGCTGTGTTCATCCAGCTCTACACCTTGTTGTCTCAGGTGAAGGAAGCACAGGTTTATGACAAAAAGCAGTGATGTGTGACCCAGTGCTCTTTCAAAGAGCCAGTGCAGGAACAATGGATAGGATCTACAGCGCTATATGTTTCTATCATTCAATAAGGCTACATTTATTTTAGAATATTGTTCTGAGCCTGCCTGCTGTAGAATATTTAATGTTACACAGGTAGAAAATTGGCTTTATGGTATGCTCCTACAATTCCTGAAAGGATTAAGCATTACCAAGCAAATGTTTGAGTTTTTATCTTAATGTTTTTCTACAAGTTTATGCCTTTTTCCCTGAAAAGCTTGCTCCCTGCGATATTCCCTCCTCCCATTGCAATCTAACAGATTCGAAATTTTAGAACAATTCAAGAAACGTTCTTTGTTTTGTTTTTGCAAGCAAGATTGTTAAGGAAGAATGAAGAAACTACTCTAAAGCTGAGCGTGCTGCGATCAATCTTTTGTGATGGCCATTCACATTTGGGTGAGGGGACTGGGCGATGAACAGATCTGTAGTGTACAACGTAACAGCACTGGCTCAGTAATATGATCACCTTCACCACCAAAAGGCAATGTCAATCATTGTTCTCCATTAGCAGTCCATTTTATTATGTCTGTATTATAATAAACAAAACTCTTCCAGGCTAAATATTTAACTCCTAAGTCAGTACGCAACTGATATCATGAAACATGCATTGAGTTTCTTCGTACTGCCTGAATAACCATGCCTTAAGAAACATTTTTTCACTTTGTTTTTAAAGTTATTCTAAAATTTACAATCTGATTAATCACGCTGGAGGAAGGGAACATCACAGAGAGCACCCTCCTTTTTAGGAAAGGAGATATGGTTGTAGAAAACCATTCTCAAAAACAAAACAAACTTATTTGCTTGAAAATAAAGGTACAGTTCAGTTCCTTTTTCATGTTAAGATTAAACATTGCCTTAGACAGGACTGGCTGGAAACAGGACTTCCTGTTACACCACTAAGTTTGAGAGTTGTTGCATCGTGGTCAGCCTGTGCCTTTACATGTCACTGCTGAGTCAGACAAATACACAATTAACCACACTATGGTCCAACTCACCAGTGGCTACAAGTAGAGCTAATGTCTTAATTGATATTCTGTTTCCTTTTGCTTGTCTTCTATCTTCTTTGCCAGTTCAGACTGAGAAATAATGTCCTTTACATTCACTTGATAAACCTGCTCACGACTACTCTCTCATGTCCTTTTTCTCAGGATGAAGGAGGCACTACCTGGGCCAACATTCATTGCCCATCCCTAGTTCCCAGAGGGCAGTTAAAAGCCAACCACGTTGCAATGGGTCTTGGAGCCACATGCAGGCAAGACCAGATAATGACAGCAGTTCCTTTCCCTGAAGGATATTAGTGAAAGAGATGGGTTTTTCCCAACAATTGGTAACTGTCATAGTCATCGCTAGACCCTTCAATCCAGATTGTTGCTGAATTCAAATCTCATCATCTGCCATGGTACAAGTCAAACCCAGGTCCCCAGGACATTAGCTGGGTCTCTGGTTTAACAGTCCTGCAATAATGCCAGTAAACCATCACCTCCCCTGTGTGTATGTACAGAGGAGATTTTGGGGTAAAAATTCACTTTGCCAGCTCAGGATGACAGCATTGGCCACCACTGATGAAGATCTGGTGGATTCTACCATGTCTCCATCTTTGAAAATCTACCCATTATAATCTAAATTACAACATAAGCAGGTGAGGGCATGCTTTAAAAGGCAAAATGTTCTGTTGATTTCTTGCTGATGTGAGGTGTTAATGGTTTTTTGGTGGATGAAGTGGCAAGAATAACATGATCCTGTCAGAGAAGAGAACTTTATAGATGAAGCCAACTGGATTCAGATTGAAAATATGGTAGTTGAAGCCAGCAAATGACACTAGATTTAAAGGACAGAGTTGATTATGTGAAAGACAACACTAAAACACAGGAAGGAATTAAATAGCAAGTGAAATTCAACGTAGTGAATTATGAGATGGGCTCATTTGGCGAGAGGAATAAGAAGGCCCTTATTCCTTGGAAAATAAAATAATTGGTGCAAGGGAAACAGGAAATATGTAACTGTATTTTCAGTTTTATAAATTGGTCAAAACAGCAAATGGAGTTGAGCAGGAGGAGGAGCACAATGGGTTTGAAATACCAGCATTCCGGGCAGTGAGTGCAGTCATGGTTGTTACGCTGAAAGGAGATTTGACTTCAGTTTTCCATGTATTTTTTGAGTTGTAAAGGACATCATATATTTACTGGTTACTTTTAGTTGCACCTTCTTGCTATGTTAGGGTGGCCTGAAAATGTCTGATTTGGGTCTAGCTCCTTCTTTCTGGAATTCCTTTTAACGGTATATTTAGCACATGGTGTGGTTCTGAGCCCACGGACCAAGAGGATCCCAACTTCAGCTGATTTTTAACTTTGGAAATTGTGTGGACTTTGGGAGCTTTGGATGAGGGAAGGCAAAAATTAACTTGTGGGTGGGGCTAATTTCAGACTCCTGAGCATCTGTACATTCAATAGCCAATTATCTCATGTATTTGAGAATACCAGTTAGACTACTTATTGGAGAGTGGACATGGGACAGTGCCAGATTATGACGCACTGCTTTCAAAGGGACAAGATAGATAATTGACAAGGGAGAAAGCATCTCTTTGTGATATTGTTAATGGACAATACTTATCCTGTTGCCCCTCTTGGCATAAGTAGATGGTTATATTCCACAATGACAATAATGTTGGAGTATCCTGAGTCAATAATCCTAAACTATCACAATGCAGTACTGTGTGCTTCTTTTGTATCTTTTCTGGGTTGATGGGTATTTTCAGCAGAGCATAGATTTGCAAAACAAAAATCTGAAAATTTATCTTCAGCTTGGCATATTCTACCAGATAAGCATCTGAGCATACGTCATACCTTAACTGGGGAGGCAATGGCCTAGTGGTATTATCGTTGCACTGTTAATCCAGAGACCCAGACAATGTTCTGGGGACCTGGATCCGAATCCTACCACGGCAGATAGTGAAATTTGGATTCAATAAATATCGGGACTTGACAGTCTAATGGCCATGAATCCATTGTCAATTGTTGGATAAACACATTTGATTCACTTAATGCACTTTTAAGGAGGTAAACTGCCATCCTTACCTGGTCTGGCCTACATGTGACTTCAGACCCACAGCGATGTGGTTGACTCTGATTCTGAACTGATTAGAAATCGGCAGTAAATGCTGCCTGGCCAGCGACACTATCATCTGTGAATGAATTTTTTAAAACATTTCTCAAAGGCAGCATCTTCCAAATCCACAATAACTTCTATCTAGACGTACAAGGGCAGTAAATACAAGCAGTCTCCACCATCTCCAGCTCCCCTCCAAGCCACCGGCATCCTGAACCAGAAATACATTACTTTCCTTCACTGTTGCTGGGTCAAAATTCTGAGGATTTCCCTCTTAGCTGCACCAAATAAACTGCAGCGGTTCAAGAATGCAGCTCATCATACCTTCTCAAGGGCAACTAGGGATGGGCAATAAATGCTGGCCCAACCTTTCGTGCCCCTCGGCTTAAATTTACCAACAATGACAGCCTATCCCAATGTCCTCTGGGACCTTACTTACCAGTGCAGTGCCACAATGATCATAGCCATGTAGCACAAAAAGACTCCTTTAACCCATAGAGTCAGCAAAGACCTGTCTATGCTACACTAATCCCACCTTCAGTGTTCGGATTTCAACTATTTACAATCTCTATGACTTGATGAAGGCATCAAATGTATGGTAACCAAACTTGCTGATGACACAAAAGATTAGGTAG
This sequence comes from Stegostoma tigrinum, assembly GCF_030684315.1. NCBI lineage: Eukaryota > Metazoa > Chordata > Chondrichthyes > Orectolobiformes > Stegostomatidae > Stegostoma > Stegostoma tigrinum. The sequence goes on along the minus strand of NC_081389.1, from coordinate 1,212,550 downwards.
AAAAGTAATCCATGAAGGGACATGCAGTCTGCAAATCAATATAGGTGGGTTGAGCGAGGTGAGCGAAAATTTAGCAGGTGGAGTATGATGTGAGAAAATGTGAACTTGTGCTCTTTGACAGGAAGAATAAAAATGCAGCATATTAATGAAACGGAGAGAGATTGCACAACTGCGGTCCAGAGGGGTCTGGATGTGCTGGTATATCACAAAAAATTAGTATTGTCGGTACAGCAAATGAGGAACACAAATGGAATGTTGTTTATTGCAAGGGGGGTGGCATTTAAACATAGCGAAAATATTACTACAGCTACACAGGGTATTGGTGAGTTTCCACGTTTTGGAGTACTGTGTAGAAACAAAGAACTGTGAATGCTGTGAATCAGGAACAAAAACTAAGTTGCTGGAAAAGCTCAGCAGGTCTGGCACCATCCGTGAAGGTCGGGGGGGGGAGCAGAATAAACAAAGCTAACGTTTCAGGTCTGGTGACCTTTCCCCAGAACTGGTTCTGGAGAAGGGTCACTAGACCCGAAACGTTAACTTTGTTTTTTCCTTCACAGATGCTGCCAGACCTGCTGAGCTTTTCCAGCAACTTAGTTTTTTTTTGTTTTAGAGTACTGTGTATGGTTTTGGATGTGTTTTTATTTGACAAAAGAAATACTTGCATGAGAAGCAGTGCAGAGACCGTTTGCTTAACTGATTCCTGGGATGTTGTGTAGGGTTCTCTTATTAGGGAAAGTTGAATATGTTGGGCCAATATCACTTGGAATTTAAAAGAATGAGAGGTGATCATATTGTAATATCTGAGATCCTGAGGGGGGCCTGATGGGGTAGTTACCAGGGGGATGTTTTCTTTTGGGGAGACTAGAACTAGAATAAGAAGTCTGCTAAGATGGAAATGTGGTGATGTTTCTTCTCTTATGAGTTAAGTCTGTGGAAAAGACTTCCTGGTGGAAGAAAAAAATACATGCTGAATCATTGAATATTTTCGACACAGCCAGATTATGATTACCAAACCCTATGCAGGTCAATTGCATTACATGCCTTCAACTACTCCACTGCAAATAAAGACTTGTGCGCACATAGCACCTTTTGTATAACTTTACAACTGATGAAGTACTTTTGAGGTAATGTTAGTGAAAGTAGGATGTATTACATCCAATCTGTGCATAACAAGCTTCTACACACTGAAACTAGCCAATCTTATTCTAACGATGTTGATTTGAGGGATATATTTCTCCAAGGACACCTTGGAGAAATTCCTTTGTCCATCTTTTGAGAGAGTGTGTCACAAATGGACAGTAGTTGGTCATGACCTGAAACATCAAACTTTCCTCTGATGCTGCTTGGCCTGCTGTGTTCATCCAGCTTCACACTGTGTTCTCTCAATAGTTTTTCCTAGTGTTCTTCTCCTTCCACTGCGTGAGAGGAGCGTTGTGTTAGGATCCTGGGTCAACCTTGCAGTGTCACAGAGGTGCTCCGCAATGACACAAATAGTATGTAATGGGAGGAATTAGGTTTGCGAAGGATTGATAATAAGAAGCATGTGTACAGGATACTCTATCACTAACGTAGCAATAAAATTAGAGCCAAGTATATCTCAGATTATTGTGTATAAATTTTACTTCACATTCGTCTTCAAAAAAATAAAGTTCTAAAGAAGACTTAATCTGGAACACCTGGCTTATTCTTCCCCAGTCTGTCTTGAATCCCAAGTTGTACATGTGGGCAGTAAACCACATGATAAAAAGAGGGATGCACCATGAGCACCTTCTCTTACAAGCAGAAACTTGTATCTGCTGGCTAATGAGGCTTAACCTTCATTCCAGAGTCGTTTTGATCAAGCTTCCTGCGACTATCGGCTAGATGGTCACCGGAATGTGGCAAGGACCAAAGACCCCATACCCATGACATGTAGGACCAATGTAGTGTACAAAATACCATGCACAGATTGCCAAAAACATTACATTGGCCAGGCAGGAAGTATGTATGGGCCGAGAATGCTACTGAATGAGCCTGGCTAACAGTGTCTGTTATTTCCTTTTTCGTGTTAAAATTGATTGCAGACTTATTTTTCATGGTTCATCAGTAACTTCTTTACCATTCTTTTGAAATTCCTTGGATCTTCCAGTCCCGTTTGTATCTCGTTTTTGATTTTTGGCTGTTTGTTTCTCTGAGATGGTTTGTTTATTATTTCTTGTAAAACTCTAAAGGGTGTGAGTCAATGTATTTGACAGACTATTGGAAAAACACCTGCAGATGGATTAGCAATGGTTTGCCACACAGAGGGTTGGGAGTTTTTTTTTTAATTTTCATTCGTTTTGTGCATGACGCTAACTGGACCAACACTTATTACCTATCTCTAATTGGCCTGGAGGCAATGGTGGTGTACTGCCTTCTTGAATCATTGCAGTCCATTTGCTGTGGGAACATGTTCAGTGCTGTAAGGGAAGGAGTTCTGGAATTTGACCTAATGTTACTGAAGGAACAGCAATATATTTCCAAGTCAGGATGGCATGTGGCTTGGAGGGAAACTTGCAGGAGGTGGTGTTGTGTTGCCCTTCTCCTCCTTGATGTCGAGTTCATGGCTTTTGAAGGTGGTTTTGGAGGAGCATTGGTGAGTCCCTGCAATGTATCTTGTAGATGGTGCATACTGCTGTTAGTGTGTGCTGGTGGTGAAGAATTATCCTGAAGTATTCATGTTGAGCATCATTTGGGGTTTAAGGTTTTTGCAAAGATTTGTAACTCGGGTTGTGGGTGAGGTTGTTGAATTTTTCACTGAGCTAGCTGGTTATAATTCAGATATTTTGTCACCCTACTGGGTAACATCAGGATGACCTCCTATGAAGCAGTAATGTTCTACTCTGTTTAGTATTTATATGATCCGACCTGTCAAGATGTTTCGTGTCACTTCAGGTTCCCTTTTTTTTAAACTGCAAGGGTTTGTACATGGGGTCTAATTCCACATGTTTATTGATACTGCGTTACAGGAGGAGAACCAGGCCTCTTGGGATTTCTGTACGTGTTGATGGTTAGTTGGCCTGAGCTAGGATGGCCACATTGTCCAATTTAAATTGATGGCATTCATTGTCCAAGAATACTGAAATGAGGGAGAGTTAGTTGTATCCTTTTGCTGTTAGTTCATGTTTGTGCGAAGTCCGGATGTGTTGCAGTGGGGTGTGGCCCGTTTTTAAATAGTGCTTTAAATGGCCCAAAACTTTGCAAGAAGGAGGAAGAGCACCTAATACATAGTCTTTGCTATCAATGGATACCCCACCAACTTCATCTGCGGGTGCCTACTAGATAGTCAATACCAAGAGGACACAATACTTTGGCCATGCTACTGTATGTCAAGAGCATCGGAATTGACAATGAGACCCCCAAGACCACTAGGAATCAGAATAACGCAAGCCCACACCCACACGTACACTCAAAAGGACCCAAGACCCCATACCCATGACGTGCAGGACCAACGTGGTATACAAAATATTGTTCAAAGAATGCCAAAAACATTACAATGATAGACAGGAAGGGAATTAACCATCAGGAAACATGGGCTAGCAGCAAAATGACATGATGAACTTTCCCTCGTTTCAGTACACCTGGACAATGAAGACTGTCAATTTAACTGGGACGACATGACCATTCTAGCTCAAGCCAACAATCAATGTGGGAATTTCTAGAGGCCTAGTTCTCCACCCATAATGCAATCAATAAATATGTAGAATTAGACCCCATATACAAATCCTTGTAAAAAAGAATCTGAAATGACACAAAACCCTTCGACAGACCAGATCTCATAAGTACAAAGTGGAGAAGAACAACATTGCTTCACCTGAGGCCACACTAGTGGTGATTATCTCACATGATGACAAAATATCTGTAGGATAACCAACCAGCTTGGTGAGCAAGTCAACAACCTCATTCATTTGGAATATAGTAAATTACATTTTTTCAAGAAATTTAAACTGATTTTAGCTAATGTCTTCACTTCACAAATTGCTACTGAGTTCTGCATTGAACAGAAGCTGATCTCTGGCCCTTTCATGGAACAAAGTTGTATTCAGTTCAGGCATGTACTTTAACACAAGCAGAGAATGCTGGAGAAAATCAACAGGTCTGGCAGCATCTGTGGACAGAAACTGTGTTAACAGCATTTTCTGTGCTTGCTTCAGATTTGCTGCATCCAGAGTATTTTGCCTTTCAGGTACTTTAATGCCACCTATATGAAAAGCTCAGAATGGCATAAGCCCGCTGGAAGATCCTACCTTGATACTGATTCCACAATGTACTGGATAAATTTTGGAAAGAGCTCATATCTCTTTAGAAATTTCCACTCCCACTGAATGTCACACATACTTTAGCCAATGAAGAATTGTAAATATAGTGCATAATGGTATGCCCATGAATAATGCATTCCTCATCTCCTGCTTGTCAGCATTTCAAATGTTGCGCCTTGACCCCTGCTAAATGTTAAAATGTAATTAAAACTGAAAGATGGTTATGGAATTGAACGGTAACACTTGTTGGGCAATTCTACCTCTTGTTCAGATTACTCTAGGTCTTACCAAATAAGTGAAAGTTACTGAAAAGTTTTTTTTTGTCTAGCTGTGTGTTATCTTTGACTTATATTTTTGCTCTTTAAATTATTCCTCCCGTACCTGGAAGGAGCAATTTGGGTTTGTTGAATATCATTTCCTCTGAGGTTCTGACATTTGAACCTGGTTTTATTTTGTAATCTTTGTAACAGACAACTGTTTCAACATATCAGTGATGTGTTCGTTAAATGACAGCTTCCTCCTAGAAAAAGGAGGTGGATTATTATATCACCAGTTCTGTCGAGGGATCATTTAACTTCAGGCTGTCTCATATCTTGATAACTACTTAATATAATCAAGTTGCGTACTCAAAGCTTCCAAAAGGGAACACTTTCTGCATCTAACATTGCTGTAATGAGGTGCATTAATTTCCATTTCAGTTGCATTGTCAAGCAATGAGCTTTATTTACTGCTGTCTCCGTTTGTTCTCCCACCTTCAATGACCTCTGCGTTATATACACCAAGGCCGGCCTACTCCTGCACTCCCTTTAGAATGATGCTCACGCTGTTATTATCTTTCAATATTCTCCTCACCAAAGTGCATCATTTTGCACTTCTCTGCATTGAATCACATCTACTACCTGTCCGCCCATCGCCCACCAAATTGTCTATTTGAGTTTGAAAAGTATCGGTTCCAGTCCTGCTCTAAGGCATGAGCACAAAAGCTAAAGCTGATGGATGAGATGTTAAACTGATTTTCCCCGCTGGTTGTAAATGATCCCATGTCTCTATTGCAAAGAGGAGGAAGGGGGTTGTCCCTTTCGTTCTGATCATTATTTTATCTCTTGATCTATATTACAAAAGAAGAGATTCTCTGGTCTTTACTTTCTCTGCCCAAACCCAGGTCCTTAATGATTATTCGCTGAATAAAAATTGCAAAATGCTGAGTTTTTTTTATAATGGGTAGAATGAGGAGGCAGGCCTCCAGTCTGCCTCAACCAAAACACAAATAATTCAGCTGGCATTATTTAGAGTTGCACTCCTTCAACCAAGGAAATCAAACCCCCACAAGGTGTAGAGCTGATGAACGTGGCAGGCCAAGCAGCAACAGAGGAGCAGGAAGACTGACATTTCATCATTTCTGAAGAAGGGTCTAGGCTTGAAACATAAGCCTTCCTGCTCCTCTGCTGCTTGGCCTGCTGTGTTCATCCAACTCTACACCTTGTTATCTCAGATTCTCCAGCATCGGCAGTCCCCATTATCTCTGAATCAATTCTAACCCCCTACAAAACAGTGACTGGCTTTAAAGCACTTTGAGATGTCCAATGTTCGTGAAAGATACTATATATGTATGCAAATATTTCATTCAAATTCAACATGGAATTCTTTCATTCCCAAAACATTGCCTTGGGTTTAATACTATCTTGTTACTGCATTGTAAAGGTTCCATTCTTGATGACTTGATGAGTTAGATTGTGATTTTCCTCACATCCTGCATTTTAACTTCTTTGTGCATGGCAGAGTTACCACTGTTATCACTTAATGCCAACTAGCAATGAAGCACCTATAGGTCACATGACATGCACTCATGTCCTGTCCTGTTACATTTTAAAATACTGCAACCTTTGTACGGTGTCAGCAAAATTCCCCTCTGATTTTCACTTCCTATCCTGCCTGTGGCTTAGCTGATCATCCTACAGTCAAGTGTTATGCATAGCTTACTTATCTTCCGGCTCAGAAATGATCACTTTTTGTGGTTATCCTTCCAGTCTCAATGTTCACATCATGTGTTATGTTCACATGACCAGAAGACTATAAAATGCATGTATGGATCTGGAGGTAACTGAAGAACACAGCCTGTTTTAACTAGAACAGACTTTGGACGATGTATCGTGTGCCAAACGCAGGCAAATGGGACTAGTTCACTTTAGGAAACCAGGTCAACATGGGCGAGTAAGATTTCAGCTGCTTCTTCCTAGATCCAGCTGACTTTCATGCTATCTAACAGGCTGCAAGTCCCCAGGAGCTGCATGAACCAAGAAAAGACCCTTGTTTACAAATCCTCGTTCATCCCTTGCCATTGTTGTTGACTCCAAAGAACAGCCGGAAGCAACCCAGAAACCCTTTCTGGTTTCAATCCGGTGTTGGGAATATGAATTCCTTACAAAAACTATGTCTAGTGGCATTTTCCCCACAAAGAGACACCCATTTTAAATCTTTCATTGGACGTTGGTGCCACTAGCTGGGCTAGCATTTATGGCTTATTTGTAGTTGTCTTTGACAAGGTAGTGCTGAGTTGCCTTCTTAAACAGTTGTCATATTTGGAACTGCAGTTGTAGGACCTTCTACATGTTAACACTAACCAGCGGGAAGTTCTCCCTCTGATACCCATTGAGTCTAGTTTTATTTGGGCTCTATGATGTCAGATTCTGTCAAATTTAGCTTTGATATTAAGGGCAGTTACCTTCAGCTGACCTCTGGGGAACAGCTCTTTTGTCTATATTTGAATTAATGCTATAAGGGGTCAAGGAGCAAGATGGATTCTGCCAGAGCCAACGTGAGTGTCTGAGAGCAGGCAAGTGCCTTGTAAGTGATTCTTGATAGTGCTGTTGATGACAGTTTGCATCACTTTACAGAAAATTAAGGATAGACTGTTGGTATGGTAGTTGACTGGATTGGATGTGTCCAGCTTATTGTGCGCAGGATAAGCCTGGGCAATTTTCCATCTTGTGGGGTTGATGCCAGTGTCGTAGCTGTACTGGAATAGTATGGCTAGTTCTCAACAACAGACAGGAGGAGGTCCTGTCAGCTGCTTGTTGCTTCTGCTGTTTAGAATGCAAATAGTCCTATGTTTTACTTTGACCAGGTTGACACCTCATTTTTAGTTATGCCTGTCCTAACATGCCCTCCTGGCTGTTCATTGAACCAGAGTTGGTTTCCTGACTTGATGGTAGTCATAAACTCAGTGATATGGCAGGCCACAAGGTCACAAATTGTGGTTGAGCACAATTCTGGTGCTGCTGATGGGCCACGGCACCTCCATGGGAAAGTACTGATTTGAGTCTTTTGAGTTCAGAAATGAGGATGTCTGACTGCAGTTATATAGGGCTTTGGTGTGAGACTGCAATATTTCATGCAGTTTTGGCCTCCTTACCTGAAAATGGATATACTTGCCGCAGAGGAAGTGCGGGGGAGGTTCACTAAACTGACATCAGGGATGACAAGATTGTCCGAGAGGTGAGATTAGTTCGACTGGACTTGAATTTACTAGATTTTTTGAAGGATAAGTCGGGGCGGGGAAGATATCTGATGAGAATACTATACATGCCAATAGAACATAGAACATAGAACAGTACAGCACAGAACAGGCCCTTCAGCCCAAAATGTTGTGCCGACCATTGATCCTCATGTATGCACCCTCAAATTTCTGTGACCATATACATGTCCAGCAGTCTCTTAAATGACCCCAATGACCTTGCTTCCACAACTGCTGCTGGCAACGCATTCCATGTTCTCACAACTCTCTGCGCAAAGAACCTGCCTCTGACATCCCCTCTATACTTTCCACCAACCAGCTTAAAACTATGATCCCTCGTGCTAGCCATTTCTGCCCTGGGAAATAGTCTCTGGCTATCAACTCTATCTATGCCTCTTATTATCTTGTATACCTCAATTAGGTCCCCTCTCCTCCTCCTTTTCTCCAATGAAAAGAGACCGAGCTCAGTCAACCTCTCTTCATAAGATAAGCCCTCCAGTCCAGGCAGCATCCTGGTAAACCTCCTCTGAACCCTCTCCAAAGCATCCACATCTTTCCTATAATAGGGCACCCAGAACTGGACGCAGTATTCCAAGTGCGGTCTAACCAAAGTTTTATAGAACTGCAACAAGATCTCACGACTCTTAAACTCAATCCCCCTGTTAATGAAAGCCAAAACACCATATGCTTTCTTAACAACCCTGTCCACTTGGGTGGCCATTTTAAGGGATCTATGTATCTGCACACCAAGATCCCTCTGTTCCTCCACGCTGCCAAGAATCCTATCCTTAATCCTGTACTCAGCTTTCAAATTCGACCTTCCAAAATGCATCACCTCGCATTTATCCAGGTTGAACTCCATCTGCCACCTCTCAGCCCATCTCTGCATCCTGTCAATGTCCCGCTGCAGCCTACAACAGCCCTCTACACTGTCAACGACACCTCCGACCTTTGTGTCGTCTGCAAACTTGCTGACCCATCCTTCAATCCCCTTGTCCAAGTCATTAATAAAAATTACAAACAGTAGAGGCCCAAGGACAGAGCCCTGTGGAACTCCACTCACCACTGACTTCCAGGCAGAATATTTTCCTTCTACTACCACTCGCTGTCTTCTGTTGGCCAGCCAATTCTGTATCCAAGCAGCTAAGTTCCCCTGTATCTCATTCCTTCTGAATGAGCCTACCATGGGGAACCTTATCAAATGCCTTACTGAAGTCCATATACACCACATCCACAGCTCGACCCTCATCAACCTTTCTCGTCACATCCTCAAAAAACTCGATAAGGTTTGTAAGGCATGACCTACCCCTCACAAAGCCGTGTTGACTGTATTTGATCAAGCCATGCTCTTCCAGATGGTCATAAATCTTATCCCTCAGAATCCTTTCTAACACCTTGCAGACGACAGACGTGAGACTTGCCGGTCTATAATTGCCGGGGATTTCCCTATTTCCTTTCTTGAAGAGAGGAATTACATTTGCCTCTCTCCAGTCCTCAGGTACGACTCCAGTGGAGAGCGAGGATGCAAAGATCTTCGCAAGTGGCGAAGCAATTGCATTTCTCGCTTCCCAAAGCAGCCGAGGACAAATCTGATCCGGGCCTGGCGACTTGTCAATCTTAATGTTTGACAAAATTTTCAGCACATCAATAGGGCTAGACATACTAGATTGTTACAGAGATGGAAGGAACTGCCGATGCTGGAGAATCTGAGATAACACTGTGTGAAGCTGCGAACCCTGCTACCCTTGGGCTGCAATGTGGACTTGTTCACAAGTTTAAATCTCCCCTCCCCCGACCACCTCCCAAAACCAGCCCAGCTAGTCCCCGCCTCCCTAACCGTTCCTCCCACCCCCAACCCCTACCCACTAACCCCATCTCGTCCTCCCTAACTCCCCACCTACATTCACCTTCACTGGCTCTAACCCTGCCTCTTTGTCTCCTCTCACCCTATCTTCTCTTTATCAATCTTCTATCCACCTCCCCCTGTCTCCCTATTTATTTCAGAATCCCCTTCCTCTTTCCCCCATTTCTGAAGAAGGGTCCTGACCTGAAATGTCAAACTTGCCTGCTGTGGACATACTAGATGGAGAGGAAGTTTTTCCTGATTGGACAGAATCAAATGGTGTTTTGGCTTTCATTTGGATCAGCACTTGGATCAGTACCTGGTGCTATGATGTTGTGGCCATAACAGAGACATGGGTTTCTCATGGGCTGGAATGGTTGCTGGATATTCCAGGGTTTAGAACATTTAAAAAGAATAGGGAGGGGGGAAAAAGAGGAGGGGGTGTAGCACTACTAATCAGAGAGGGTATCACAGCTACAGAAGCTTCCATTGTCGAGGAAGATCTGCCTACCGAGTCAGTATGGGTGGAAATTAGGAGCAGCAAGGGAGTAGTCACCTCGTTAGGGGTTTACTACAGGCCCCCCAATAGCAGCAGGGAGATTGTAGAAAGCATAGGTCGACAGATTTTGGAAAAGTGTGGACGCAGTAGGGTTGTTGTAATGGGTGACTTTAACTTTCCTAATATTGATTGGAACCTCCTTCGAGCAGAAGATTTGAATGGAGCTGTTTTTGTAAGGTGTGTTCAGGAGGGTTTCCTAACGCAGTACGTTGACAGGCCGACGAGGGGAGAGGCCATTCTAGACTTGGTGCTCGGAAACGAGCCGGGGCAGGTATCAGATCTTGTGGTGGGAGAGCATTTTGGTGATAGTGACCATAACACTGTCTCATTCTACATAGCTATGGAGAAGGAGAGGATTAGGCAGAATGGGAGGATATTTAATTGGGGAAGAGGAAACTATGATGCGATTAGACACGAGTTAGGAAGCATGGACTGGGAGCAGTTGTTCCATGGTAAGGGAACTATAGACATGTGGAGATGGTTTAAGGAACAGTTGTTGGGAGTGATGAGTAAATATGTCCCTCTGAGACAGGCAAGATGGGGTAAGATAAAGGAACCTTGGATGACGAGAGCGGTGGAGCTTCTAGTGAAAAGTAAGAAGGTAGCTTACATAAGGTGGAGGAAGCTAGGGTCAAGTTCAGCTAGAGAGGATTACATGCAGGCAAGGAAGGAGCTCAAAAATGGTCTGAGGAGAGCCAGGAGGGGGCACGAGAAAGGCTTGGCAGAAGGAATCCGGGAAAACACAAAGGCATTTTACACTTACGTGAGGAATAAGAGAATGGTCAAAGAAAGAGTAGGGCCGATCAGGGATAGCATAGGGAACTTGTGTGTGGAGCCTGAGGAGGTAGGGGAAGCCCTAAATGAGTTTTTTGCTTCTGTCTTTACGAAAGAAACGACCTGTGTAGTGAATGAAACCTTTGAAGAGCAGGTGTGCATGCTGGAATGGATAGAGATAGAGGAAGCTGATGTACTGAAAATTTTGTCAAACATTAAGATTGACAAGTCGCCAGGCCCGGATCAGATTTGTCCTCGGCTGCTTTGGGAAGCGAGAAATGCAATTGCTTCGCCACTTGCGAAGATCTTTGCATCCTCGCTCTCCACTGGAGTCGTACCTGAGGACTGGAGAGAGGCAAATGTAATTCCTCTCTTCAAGAAAGGAAATAGGGAAATCCCCGGCAATTATAGACCGGTAAGTCTCACGTCTGTCGTCTGCAAGGTGTTAGAAAGGATTCTGAGGGATAAGATTTATGACCATCTGGAAGAGCATGGCTTGATCAAATACAGTCAACACGGCTTTGTGAGGGGTAGGTCATGCCTTACAAACCTTATCGAGTTTTTTGAGGATGTGACTAGTAAGGTTGATGAGGGTCAAGCTGTGGATGTGGTGTATATGGACTTCAGTAAGGCATTTGATAAGGTTCCCCATGGAAGGCTCATTCAGAAGGTCAGGAGGAATGGGATACAGGGGAACTTAGCTGCTTGGATACAGAATTGGCTGGCCAACAGAAGACAGCGAGTGGTAGTAGAAGGAAAATATTCTGCCTGGAAGTCAGTGGTGAGTGGGGTTCCACAGGGCTCTGTCCTTGGGCCTCTACTGTTTGTAATTTTTATTAATGACTTGGACAAGGGGATTGAAGGATGGGTCAGCAAGTTTGCAGACGACACAAAGGTCGGAGGTGTCGTTGACAGTGTAGAGGGCTGTTGTAGGCTGCAGCGGGACATTGACAGGATGCAGAGATGGGCTGAGAGGTGGCAGATGGAGTTCAACCTGGATAAATGCGAGGTGATGCATTTTGGAAGGTCGAATTTGAAAGCTGAGTACAGGATTAAGGATAGGATTCTTGGCAGCGTGGAGGAACAGAGGGATCTTGGTGTGCAGATACATAGATCCCTTAAAATGGCCACCCAAGTGGACAGGGTTGTTAAGAAAGCATATGGTGTTTTGGCTTTCATTAACAGGGGGATTGAGTTTAAGAGTCGTGAGATCTTGTTGCAGCTCTATAAAACTTTGGTTAGACCGCACTTGGAATACTGCGTCCAGTTCTGGGCGCCCTATTATAGGAAAGATGTGGATGCTTTGGAGAGGGTTCAGAGGAGGTTTACCAGGATGCTGCCTGGACTGGAGGGCTTATCTTATGAAGAGAGGTTGACTGAGCTCGGTCTCTTTTCATTGGAGAAAAGGAGGAGGAGAGGGGACCTAATTGAGGTATACAAGATAATGAGAGGCATAGATAGAGTCGATAGCCAGAGACTATTTCCCAGGGCAGAAATGGCTAGCACGAGGGGTCATAGTTTTAAGCTGGTTGGTGGAAAGTATAGAGGGGATGTCAGAGGCAGGTTCTTTACGCAGAGAGTTGTGAGAGCATGGAATGCGTTGCCAGCAGCAGTTGTGGAAGCAAGGTCATTGGGGTCATTTAAGAGACTGCTGGACATGCATATGGTCACAGAAATTTGAGGGTGCATCCATGAGGATCAATGGTCGGCACAACATTGTGGGCTGAAGGGCCTGTTCTGTGCTGTACTGTTCTATGTTCTATGTTCTAAGTCTTTTGATATTGCGTAGACTATTTAGGTCTGAGATGAAGGAAAAGTTCTTTTTCTCAGTAGTGAACCTGTAACTAAATATATTGTAGAAAGGGAGAGATACACTCCGGTTTTGAAGGCATCAATGTGGCTGGTGAGAAAGCAGTAACATTGTATTAAGAGGAGGATTGGCCATGATGCTACTGAATGACTGACAGCTTTCAAGGGCTTCCTGGTCTGAGTTTCTCTTTAAGTGCTTCTCTCTCTTGTGGGAACAGGTGGGAGTAAGAGGATTTAGTGACGCAGGGGGAGGCATTTTCATGATGAGTAGTCAGCAGGAGGTTTCCTTGCCTTATGAGTGTTTAATGGGGTTGGAGTCAATGCTGAGGACTCCAGGGTCGTTCCCTTCTAAATGTATACACTGTACCAATACTTCGACGGACAGGACTTGTCTGGGGCTGCCAGTGATGGAAGTTCTGGATGTGAGTTTGCTCGCTGAGCTGGAAGGTTAGTTTTCACACGTTTCGTCACCATTCTAGGTAACATCATTACGGATGATGTTATCTAGAATGGTGACGAAACGTCTGAAAACTAACCTTCCAGCTCAGCGAGCAAACTCACATCCAGAACCTCAACCTGAGCTACAAATCTTCTCAAAACTCGCTAGTGATGGAAGTCTTGAGTATAAGCTGTCAAATTATGATTCTGTGAGAATGACTATCAGGCTGTTACCTGACTAGCCCCTAAGAAGCTCTGCCAATTTCTGGTGCCAAAGTAGGTACCAGGTCCCCTGCTTGGTTTTACTCCTGCTAACTTTGTCTTAAGCTTCTGCTGAGTGGCTCCTTCAGAGGATGGTTACAAATCACATCTAGGCTAGTCTAGATATTTTAGACATAGAAATACATCAGTGAACAAGATGGGTGTTAATGACAATTCTGTTCTTCATTACCATCATCACTCGGACTAGGATTTTAAAAAAATTGTAGAATTATTAACCGAGTTTAAATTGCCCAGCTGCCGGAGTGGGATTTGAACCAGTGACCCTGGGACATTTTAGGTCTGGATTACTGACCCAATGACATTTTAACAATTCCATCATTTCCACATGTGGAGATACTAATTTACAAGCCAGGAGCAGGACGAGACTATTTCAGGCCCTCCAACCTAATCTAGACACGTCTATTTGTCTCGGAGATAATGGGAACTGCCAATGCTGGAGAATCCAAGATAACAAAGTGTGAAGCTGGATGAACACAGCAGGCCAAGCAGCATCTTAGCACAAAAGCTGATGTTTCGGGCCTAGACCCAATGAAGGGTCTAGGCCCCAAACGAAAGCTTTTGTGGTCCTAAGATTCTGCTTGGCCTGCTGTGTTCATCCAGCTTCACATCTATTTGTCTCTCTACTCACCGCCCACCCCCCACCCCCAGCCCCGGTCACTAATCCCTTTGAGCCTAGAAGACTGGCTCTGTGACAGTTGGAGCACTGTCTTTTTGCCTTGTGTCAAAAGTTTGCAAGGCCTATTTCTCAGATTTGGAGATCTTGTTTTGAGAGCGTTCTCCAAAACTTAACTCCTGAGACTTAGTCCAAATACAGCTAACTGCCTTTACTGTGTGTGTTTGTGTGTGTGTGTGTGTGTGACATTCATAGAATGGTTTTAGCATGAGGCCAATTGTGCTGTTATGACAAATGGTGCAGGCTCTATAAAGAAGGAGCTAATTCACTTCGCTAGATTACCAAAATACCCAGCCCTCAGTGATTATTTGGATTAATGCTTAATGCTTAAACATTAAATGTTTTATTACATTAGCTACCATGTCATTTAAACTATGTGGAGAAGAATTTTATTGAATCAATTTAGCCTACATGCTTATTTTCTCCGTGGTCTGAGGCCATTGAATGAGTTTATAGAGTAATCAACCCTGAAGGAGACAGTTCAGACCATCGTATCTGTGTTTGCTGTTTGAACAAACTATCTCATTAATCTCACTCCTCCTGTTTAATCTTCTGTTGATCTTTACTCGAGAGATAACAACCTCAGCTTCCTCTGTCATGACCAAGTAGAATCAAACTTGCATAAAATACTTACTTACAACATACAAAATAATATTAGAAAAATGATTAGATTATTTTTGCTACTCTGAAGATAAAGTAGCAATCAATATGTCACTTGGAACATTCTTGACAGTAATGTTCTTCTACTAGTTAGTGTGTAACCAGCCTGTCTCCAGACAGGTGGCATTGGTTAAGCTCTGCTGTCCTTGCACAGTGATTGAAATGGATTGATGTTGCTGCAGATGGTGGCACTAAAATGAGAAGCATGTGTCTCTGTTTGCACTGTTCTCTCAGCCTCAGAAGTGAAAAATTTTAGATTGAAGCCAGAAGCTAACTGGGAGGTTGTTCACACTTTACATGATACAGTTAGGGACTTGATAATGGAAAGTTTACTGTAAGGTTGCACGCATGTAGGATAAAGGGTCTAGTCCCGAAACGTCAGCTTTTGTGCTCCTGAGATGCTGCTTGGCCTGCTGTGTTCATCCAGCTTCACACTCTATTATCTTGGATTCTCCAGCATCTGCAGTTCCCATTATCACTCACACATGTAAAACATGTGTCTTTGCATCTGTATGTTGAGAGTTTCAGTTGAGGAACATCATTTAGTTGTTCGACAACCAGTATACCTTTCAGATTTAAATGGAGTTAATAGCAATTTTGTTTTCTCGGTTCGTGGGTATATGCCCAGATGTGAATAAATTAACTTGTTACAATGATTGTGAGCTGGGCGAGCATTTATTGTCCGTCCCTAATTGCCCTTGAGCACGTGTTGAAAGCTGCCTTCAAAGAACCACTGCAGACAGTTGATGTAGGAAGCCCCATGGGAATTTGAGGATTTTTGATCCATCGACCCTGAAGGAATAGCAATATATTTCCAAGTGAAGATGGTGAGTGGCTTTTGAGGGGAATTTGTAGGGAGTGGTGTTCCCATGTATTTGTTGCCCTTGTCCTTCTAAATGGAAGCAGTCATGAGTTTGGAAGGTTGTGACTGAGAAACCTTAGCAAAATCCTGCAGTGCAGCTTGTAGATGATACACGCTGCTGCTACTGAGCATCAGTGGTGGACGGAGTGAATGTTGTGCCAAAGGAGCTCTTTGTCCTGTTTTACTAGTAAGCTTTGCCAGTGTTGATTGTTTGTTAATTGTGCAAAAAGATTTAACCATTTTCTCTCCAGTTCCTTTGTCAATGCTTGGGCATGTTTTCTTATTTTGAGAAAAAGCTCAGCCTACTTATTTTAAAGTATGAATTTTCTAGGTAAACCCATTGCCGATTTCTTAGACTCAGGCTTTTACAGTCTATAACGAGGCTCTTGTGGCACATTATTGGGCACATTGGCCGATCTGTACAGATCTGATGATACCTGCTAAGCTAACATGTGTGCATCTTTGAAACAAAAACAAAGTTGCTGGAAAAGCTCAGCAGGTCTGGCAGCATCTGTGGAGGAGAAAACGATTTTAACGTTTTGGGTCTGGTGACACTTGTTCAGAACATGTGAATCTCTACTGCTTAAATATTAAGAGTTTCTGATTCAAAAACTTTCAGGCTGAGAGATACAGACTCCCACCACCCTCTTTTGACAAACTTTTTCCTCAACACTCCTCAGCGTTCTACCTCTTCCAATCCACCCTATCCAAGCTCCTCATAATCCTATTCAACTCTACCAGGTCCCTCCCTAACTTCAGTACTCCAAGGTAAACTGCCCCTGCCTCTCCAACCTTTCTTCACAGCTCAGGCAACATCCTGGTAAATCTCCTCCACTGCAATTACAAATAAAGAAATGCAGATGCTGGAAATCAGAAACAAGAACAAAGTGCTGGAGAAACTCTTCATTTGCAGAGAAAAAGAAGAGTTAATGTCTTGAGTCAGATGAAGGATCATTGGACTCGGAAAGTTAACAGAGCAATTAGTACCATCACAAGGATAGTAGGAACTGCAGATGCTGGAGGATCTGAGATGACAAGGCGTAGGGCTGGATGAACACAGCAGGCCAAGCAGCGTCAGAGGAGCAAGAACTGGTTTTCTGAAGAAAGGTCTAGACCCAAAATGTCAGCTTTCCTGCTCCTCTGACGCTGCTTGGCCTGCTGTGTTCATCCAGCCCTACGCCTTGTCATCTCAGATCCTCCAGCATCTGCAGTTCCTACTATCCTTGTGATGGTACTAATTGCTCTGTTAACTTTCCGAGTCCAATGATCCTTCATCTGACTCAAGACATTAACTCTTCTTTTTCTCTGCAAATGAAGAGTTTCTCCAGCACTAGGGCTGGATGAACACAGCAGGCCAAGCAGCATCAGAGGAGCAAGAACTGGTTTTCTGAAGAAAGGTCTAGACCCAAAATGTCAGCTTTCCTGCTCCTCTGACGCTGCTTGGCCTGCTGTGTTCATCCAGCTCTACGCCTTGTTATCTCAGTACAATCACAGTATACCTACAATGTGCTGACCAGAACTGAACTCAGTATCCCAGTTACAATGGGAACTGCAGATGCTGGAGAATCCAAGAATACAAAGTGTGAAGCTGGATGAACACAGCAGGCCGAGCAGCATCTCAGGAACACAAAAGCTGACGTTTCAGGCCTAGACCCTCCTCCATCCTCTGAAGGGTCTAGGCCCGAAACGATGCTGCTCGGCCTGCTGTGTTCAGCCAGCTTCGCACTTTTTGTTATCCAGTATTCCAATTGTGGCCTAACCAGTATGTTATACATTTCCGGCATAAGCTCCTTGGCCTTGTACTTTGTCCTTCAACTGATCCCATGTGCTGCCTTACTCACTTTTTTTATGTACATGGCCTGCTACCTTCAAAGATCTGAAGAGGAGCAGGAATTGAGTGGGACGGTTGGTAGAATGCCTAAGGGCAAAAAGCCAAGTGAGTGCTAATGGTCGTAAAGGGGAATTTGAGATGTGAAATGGGTGTGAATGATCGGTGTGAAAAGGAGAAGGGCAGAAGTCACATGACACCAAGTGAAGTCACATGATGGAGTAGCGCTCCAAAAGCTTGTGATTTCAAATAAACCTGTTGGACTGTAACCTGATGTCATGTGACCTCTGACATTGTCCAACCTAGTTCGACACTGGTACTTCCACGTAATGAAAAGAAGACTGTAAACTGCCTAAACAAGGAATGAAGTGCTCCCCAAGCTTGTGCTGAGCTTTGTCGGAACGCTGCAGCAGGTCCAAGACAGGTATGTCAGAATGGGAGCTAGATGGTTTATTGAAGTGGCAAGCACCTGGGACCCCAGGCTTATTCCTACCAACAGAGAAGAGGTGCTGTGCAAAGTAATCTTTCAGTCTCGTTTTGATTTTTGCCAATTTAAAGGAATGAGTAGCGAATACAGGAATTCCTGCCATCTCAAGTAGGTTGCCCCAACCAAACATACTCTTCCCACCTCTTTGCCTACATTTCAAAGGGACTGCTCTCTGTGTCACCCTGGGTCCACTCCTTCATCACTCCAAGCACATGCTTGTCCCTCCCCCACGACACTTTGCTATTTAATCACAGAAGATGTAAGCTTGACCTTTTTACCACCTCCTTCCTCACTGTCCAAGGCCCTTCCAGGTGGAGCAGCATTTCACTTTGATTGTAGTCTACTTTATTTGCTGCTCACAATGTGGTTTCCTTTTACGCTGGTGGGACCAAATATAGATTGCCCACTTCTCAATCCTCCTCCCCCACTACAGAGTATAAAATCTATCATTTCCAGCTACCTTCGTCCAGGAGATATTCAGTGTTCACTCTGATCCTTTTTTCAGAGATGTTGCCACACTTGCTAAGTCTCTAGGATTCTGACTGTATGTGCACATTGTTGCATAGTGAATTCAGTGTGATGAGCAATGAATGTGCAGCTCGATCTATATCTCTTTCATATTATTTCCTTTGCATTAAAGTCAAAGGAAATAAAAATTGGGAGAGATTCAACATTTGCTGATTCATCACCACCACCCATTTTATCAATTGCTCAAGTACAGATCTATCTCCATGAGTAATGGACACACAGGGAAGTGTTCTGATTGTTGCTAAAAACATCATTAAGTTAGTACAACCCAATCTGGTAGGATGATAGCTTTTTTTAATATAGCAAGAGAAATGCAATTGGGGGTAACTGGAAAAGTTTGGCAGCAGCTGCAGTGACTTCATATTCCTACATGTACCAGAGGAGATTGTGCTGTATTTAGAAACCTTGTGCACCTGCTAGGCTATATGTAAAGATTAAGAATGTTTCACTGAACTAGGAGCGTTAGTTAGAGAGTTAAATACAGAGCTGGGCTTCACAATTTGCAGCTGTTAAAAGAAAAACCCCTGAGAGTGGACTCGATCTCATTCGAATTGAAGAATCGTGCCCTCCTTTTGTTGGAATGAGCCCTTTCATCATACTGTTGAGAACAGGTGGTGACGAGCTGCATTTAGAGTTTTAAGTATTTTACTGAGCCCAGTGGAACACACAACTGCCTGACTCAACATATTTTTCATTCAGCTGCCTAAAAGTCAAAGTTCTGATTATGAATATGCATTCATTTAGGGCTCTATCCATGTTTAATTGAGTCAATTGTGTGACTATCATTGTTACCAATAACAGAGGGTGGGTCTATCTTGGATGTTGGGAGCTCCCAGTGACTCTGCATAAAAGTCCTGATGATCTTGGGATGGTTCAGTTTTTGTTTAGTGCTATTGTTGGCACTGACTGGAAGCTGTTCCCCAGAGCTTCTACACAGGGTACCTAAAGCAATTGCAGAGGACACAGAACGGTGAGGATGTGGTTCCCATTCCTGAAGGAAGGTTGATGCAAATACCATTTTGTTTGAGGGGAAGCTAACTGAAAGGCGGATTAGTGGTATGTTTGGAAGGCAAGTTAGGAGACAAGACAGGAAGGAGTCTTGTTTAAAATATAATCACTCATCCAGACAAGTCGGGCAGGCTGGGCAGTTTCATTGCTCCAAATTCTGAATCCTGTTCTATCTGTCAACAAGATTCACCACGTATTCTGAAGTGAAGAGTTTTCTGATCCACCTACTCCCTTTTTAATCAGTGGGCATACCAGGTCAAATGAAATTCTCAAATGATTGGATGATCTGACGGAACAATATGTATTAGTGATACATTACTAAATGTCTGATTTGCAATTCCTGGTCATCTAGCATTGGATTGTTTACTGATCTTTCACCTGTCAATGTTAACCGACTACAAATATGTTGAGTGATACAGAGAAAATTACAAAATAATTATTAACTTGAATTTTACACAGAAACATTGTGCAGTCTACATCCCATTTTAGTTAATGTAATCCTCAAAGTAAAAAATGAACTTGATTTGAGGTTTCCCATTTTTAAGGTAATAAAAATACGAATGGACAATTACAGTATTTATACTAACATCTTCTGTAAATTATGAGCAATTTTATTTAAATATACACATGAACATTTAAGAATTTTCTCTTTCTTTTTTAAATTCATTCACAGCATGCCCCCGTCTGGGATGATATTTATTACCCATCCTCAACTACCCTTGAGCTGGCTTCTTGAACCTTTTGTAATTTTCCAATAGAGATTTGAAACAGTTGAGTGGCTTTATTGGGTTTTTTCCCCCTCAGGGCAGTTGAGAGTCAACACATTGCTGTGGGCCTGGGGTCACCAGGTCGGCCAGCCCAGGTGACGATGGCAAATTTCCTTCCCTAAAACTAGGAACCAGGTGCAGCTCGTAGTGGTTATTACTGATAGCACTTTTTAAAAAAAAAAGTTCAGTTTATTCGATTTGATCGAATCAAATTATTAGCTGACATGAGGGGAATTGAACTTATCACTTGATGATTATTATAGTAAGTCTCTAGATCACTGTCAGTCGTGTAACTACTTTGCTATCGTGAAATTATTGTCCTGAGTTTTAAAAAAAAGTCTTGTTCAGCAATGAAAGTGGCATTTGTGACCCTATCTAGTGAAAGCAGAAAGCCCTATTGAATTTCAAAAAGACGATATTGAGAAGTGAATCTGTGCATCCAGCTGTTGCAAAGATAATCAAGTTGTTTTAATAACTTAAATTTAAGTAAACCAACAAATGGGATGTCAGAATAAATGACAAGGTAAACATGGCTCTTTGGGTAAGATGAAATTAAGCCATTGTATGCCTCAACAATACAGCATAGAATTTGTTTGGTTATATTCTTAAACACTTTACAAGACCAGACCTCATAAAGTTCATTTCACTCTTTTAATATTACCAAAACACCATCACTTTGGTGAACAGTACTGACTTTACCTTGATCAGGAAGGAGCTTCTTCGTTAGATTGTAATTTTACTGGGCTTAAAAAAGGGACGTGGTGAACAGAAAACTTGGTTTTCTTTCTGGGGGGGGGGGCGGGTGAGGAAAAGGAAGTGGATCAAAATATTCTGTAGCTTCAGGGTTTAGTGACCTTCTGGACAACAACTAAGGTTTTGTATGCTGATTAAATTAAAACAAGGCGCTGCAGATGCTGGCAATCTGAAATAAAAACAGGAATGACTGCAGAATCGGGGAGAGAAAGCAGAGTTAACGTTTCGAGTCCAGTGACCCTTCTTCAAACCTATGTACTGATTGTCTGGTACATTTTTGTCTCCAATAATGTGACCAAGAAAGCTTTGTGTGTGTTGTTCTACGCTGGAGGTTGTGATTTACAGAGATAGTAGGAACTGCCGATGCTGGAGAATCACAGATAACACTGTGTGAAGCTGGATGAACACAACAGGCCAAGCAGCAGAGGAGCAGGAAAGCTTGATGTTTCGGGTCAGGACCCTTCTTCAGAAAATCACAGTTTACGGTGTTCGTTTATGACAAGGATTTCTTCGACTGCAACATCCACACTAATATCGAGAGCCCACTAAAAGATGGTTGTTCTTCCGACTCTCTCTCTCCGACGTGGCTCTGAAATTAGAATTACTTAGAAACCACTTAAAGCTCTTGGGGTGAGGGGAGGGAACCATCAATGCTGTTTCAGATGGATTCTTCACATCACCTGGGAGGACCGGCGGCCAATAGCACCAGCACTGAGGCCATGATCACCTAAACCCAATTCCACTGGGCCAGCCAAGTGCTTAGGAAGGCCAAGTTCCAATTGCCAAAGAAGATACTGGAATAAGAGGAAGACAAAGGAAGCATTCCAAAGACGTCCTGAAGGTTTCCCTCGAAATACAACATAAATGTCAACAAGTGGAGACTTTCTTTCAGGTGGGGAAAAGAAAATGACTTGGAGGAAACCCCGGTATGAAAGGGCTCAATTTCTTGAAAAAAACCCATCAGCAATAGGAAGTATGGAAAAGGAATACCAACAGTTATGAGGTCAAGGATGAATTACACCTCTCAAACTACCAAATACATGATTGGAGGTGCAACTCTAGGATCAGCCTCATCAGCCACACAGGACCCACAGAGCCATGGCCAGGGACATAGAAAATAGGTGGACTATCATGCTCGTTTAGTAAGTGATGGTCAAGGACAAAGACTCCAATACCCCTTCTGTGTGTGACCCCTGCTCTTGAACTCCCCAGCCATCAAGAACACACTTCCTGCATCTACCCTGTCTATCTTGTTCGAGGCTATAGATTTTTGAGATCATACAGTAGATTTGAGGGGTTGAATGGCCTACTACTCCTGTGTTTGCACGAACCAGTTTCCCATTTGGTTATTTCTTGGGCCCATATCTCATTCTACTGAATGTTCCATTAGGGTACAATTAAGCAGTACCCTAATAACCAGCAGGTTCTTAAAGTCCACACGATGGTATCTGTGGTCATGTCTAAGATAATACATTCTAAAGTGATAGAGGATAGATTCTAAAAAAACTCTGATGTGCAGAGTGATTTGTGGAATGTATTTTTGTAAAAATACAAAGTTAATGTATAGCACCTATTTTTCAAAGCAGTGTAAAGATTAGAATTGAATTGAACCTATTTCCAACAAGTTGAGGAAATCTCAGGACTGTGTTTTGAAAATATTTGATGAATGTCATGGTCCCATTTGCAGATGGGCCCATGAAGGGCCTCACTTGCCTTGATAACATTGATACACGTTCAACTGGACTTGTCCCAGCTCTGTACAGTAATACCCATTTCTACCTCTTTGCCCTCTTCAAATTGATCACTTTTTTTATTATTTAGGGGAAAAAAATGCTAACATTAGAAAGAATCTTCCCCAGTTTCTGCTGAACAGTGAGTGTGTAACTATCTCCTTTCAATTCCCTACTGTGTGAGAGTTTATTTCATTCCTCAGTTTATTAATAAAATTACCAGAAAACCGATTTCAAATGTAGCTGGAAGGTGAAGCTCAAGGCAGAAAGTGCAAAAGAAGGGAAGTTATGGTGAATCGTTTATTAAAACCAGCACTAATTTTGGCCTTTACTTGACCAAGCTTCAAGAAGAACATGAAGATATTGGAGAGAATTCTGGAAAAATTCTTTTCATAGTTCCAGGGATGAGGAACAAGTCACATGGACTAGGGCTGTTTGTTAGAGAAGAGGAAATAAAGTAAATCGGGCATTCAAAATCATGAGATGTCTGAACACTGATCCCGTTGGTGGAATGATCAAGAACCAGAGTCCACAGCTCTGAAAGAACTAGAGGTGATGTGAGGAAAGCAGTTTTACACAGAATGTTTGGTTCTGGAATGAACCCCGTGAGGTGTGGCAGAGGCAGGTTCATTTGAGGCTGTCACCGGGATTTGGTTGATTATGGGGGAAGGTGATGGCTCTGTGGTATTATCACGACTGTTAATCCAGATACCCAAGTAATGTTCTGGGGATGTGGGTTTGAATCCTGCCATGGTATATGGTGGAACTTGAGTTCAACATTTTTTAAAAAAAAACAAACTGGGTTTAAGAATCAGAGATAATGGGAACTGCAGATGCTGGAGATTCCAAGATAATAAAATCTTGGAATCTCCAGCCTCCTGAGATTCTGCTTGGCCTGCTGTGTTCATCCAGCCTCACATTTTATTATCTGGGTTTAAGAATCTACTGATCACCATGAAATCATTGTCAATTGTTGGAGAAATTCATCTGGTTCATTAATGTCCTTTTAGGGAAGGAAATCTGCCATCCTCACCTGGTCTACATATGACACCAGACCCACAGCAAACTGGTTGACTCAGTTGCCCTCTGAAATGGCCTAGCAAGCCATTAGGCTGTACCAATCGCTACAAAGTCTCAAAGAAACGAAGCCGGACGGATCACCTGGCATTGACCCAGGCACCGGAAGAGGCAATGACAGAAACAGCTCTGTTGACTCCGTAAAATCTAAGACCTGAGGACTAGTGCCAAAACACTGTCTCAGACTAGTCACGCAACAGCCTGACATAGTCATAGACATGGATAAGGTGAATAACCAAGGCCTTCTCCCCAGGAAAGTGGAGCCCAAAACTAAAGGGCATAGGTTTAAGGTGAGACGGCAAAGATTTTAAAAGGGACCCAAGGGGTAACTGTTTTTTGCACCAGAGTGTTATACATGTTTGGAGTGAACTGCCAGAGGAAGTGGTGGAGGCTGGTACAATTACAACACTTAAAAGGCACCTGTATGGGTATATGAGAGATAATGGGAACTGCAGATGCTGGAGAATCCAAGATAATAAAATGTGAGGCTGGATGAACACAGCAGGCCAAGCAGCAACCTCTCTGATGAAGGGTCTAGGCCCGAAACGTCAGCTTTTGTGCTCCTGAGATGCTGCTTGGCCTGCTGTGTTCATCCAGCCTCACATTTTATTATCTTGTATGGGTATATGAATAGGAAGGGTTTAGAGGGATATGGGCCAAATGCTGGCAAATGGGACAACATTTGTAGTATGTACTCTGGGTGGGGGATTTCAACATTCACCAAAGAGTGGCTCAGCAGCAGTACTACTGATCGAGCTGGTCAGGCCCTAAAGGACCTAGCCGCTAGACTGGGTCTGCAGCAGGTGGTGAGGGAACCAACAAGAGGGAAAAACATACTTAATCCCATCCTTACTAACATATCAGTTGCAGATGCATCTGTCCATGATGGTATCAGTAAGAGTGACCACCGCACATTCCTTGTGGAGATGAGGTCCTGCCTTCACAATCAGAATAACCTCCATCGTATTGTGTGGCACTATCACTGTGCTAAATGAGACAGTCTTCAAACAGATCTAGCAACTCAAGACTAGGTATCCATGGGGTGTTGTGGGGCATCATCAACAGCAGCAGAATTGTACCCCGACATATCCTCTACTCAACCATTACTATCAAGCCAGGGGATCAACCCTGATTCAATGGAGAGTGCAGGAGGGTATGCCAGGAGCAGCACTAGGCATACCTGAAGATGAGGTATTGACCTGTTGAAGTCACCAAACGGAACTACTTGCATGCCAAACAGCAAAAGCAGCAAGTGGTAGACAGAGCTAAGCTCTGCAGTCCTGCCACATCCAGCCATGAATGGTGGTGGACAATTTAAACAACTCACTGGAGGAGGAGGGTCCACAAATATTCCCATCCTCAATGATAGAAGAGCCCAGCACATCAGTGCAAAAGACCAGGCCGAAGTATTCACAGCAATCTTCAGCCATGTTCCATTTCAGCCTCCTCCAGTGGCCCCCAAAATTACAGATATGAATCTTCAGCCAATTTGATTCACTCCACGTGATATCGAGAAATGGTTGGAGACTGTAAAGGCTATGGGCCCTGACAATATTCCAGCACAATACATAAAAAGTGGAGCAAATCCAACCTGGCCAATTACCACCCCATCAGTAAAGTGATGGAAGGGGTCATCAACAGTACTTTCAAGTGGCACCTGCTCAGTGATGCCCAGTTTGGGTTCTGCCAGGGCAATTCAGCTCCTGATCTCGTTACAGCCTTGGTTCAAACATGGACCAAAGAGCTAAATTCCAGAGGTGAGGTCAGAATGACAGCCTTTGACGTCAAAGCTGCGTTCAAAATATTGGCAAAAATGTTCAACACCATCTGTAACTCCTCAGATACTGAAGCAGACAGTGTCTAAATGCAACAAGATTTGGACATTATCCAGGCTTGGGCTGACAAGTGGCAAATAACATTTGTGCCACACAAATACCAGGCTATGACCATCACCAGTGGGAGGCAATCTAACCATTGCTCCCCTTGACATTCATTTAGGACAAGGGCAGAAGATGCAAGGGAACACCATCACCTGCAAATTCCCCTCTGAGCCACTCACCGTCTTGATTTGGAAATATATCACTGTTCCTGTGTCAAAATCCTGGAATTCCCTCCCTAATGGCTGATAGACTGCAGCAATTCAAGAAAACTAGGGATTCTATGATCTATGATCTATGAAAACATGTCACCACCACCTTCTCAAGGGCAACTAGGGTTAGGAAATAAATGTTGGCTGGCCGACAATGCCCGTATCCCACAAAAGAATGAATCTTCAAAAAATCTGAAGTGAAAAGCTTTGCAGGCCTATGTTGGGGAACAAGATCCACTAAGTCACTCTTGTAGAGGGCCTGCACAAATATGACAATCCTTTTTCACTCTGCAGCAACCATCTCCGATTGCATGATCTATTAGAGGTCGCAAGTGGTGACTTTGATTTATTGTTGTCACATGTACTGGGATACAGCAAAAAAAATTGTTTTGCTTGCTATACAAGCAGGCTGTACCATGTAAAATGCAGCAACAGTGAGCAGAATACGTTGTTATGGTCACAGAGAAGGTGTGGCAAGAGAGAAATCAGCATTAACATTTGCAAGGGGAGTTCAAAAGTCTGATAACAGCAGCGAAGAAGCTGTTCTTGAATCCATTTGCACTTTTCTGTCAGGCAGAAAGTACAAGAGAATGGAAGAGAGTGTAACTGGCATGGAAGGGATCTTGGATTATGTTGGTTGCTTTCCTGAGGCAGTAGGAAGTCGAGATGAAACCAATGGATGAGATGCTGCTTTGTTTGATGGACTGAGCTGTATTCATGACTCTTTCTTGTAGTCTTGAGAAGAGCAGTTACCATACCCACGCTGTGATGCATCCAGAAAGGATCTATAAAATTTATTAAGAATCCTTATGGACATGCTGAATTTCTTTAGCCTCCTGAGGAAGTAGAGACTTCAAGCAATTTCTTGACCATCATGTCAACATGGATGGACCAGGACAGATTGGTGATCAGCACTCGGCAACTTGATGCTGTCGACCATCTCCTCCTCAGCACCATTTGATGCAGACAGGGCTGCCCATTCACTCCATTCCACTTCCCAAAGTCAATGAGCATCTCCTTTTCAGCTGATGTCGATGAGGAGATTGTCTTTACCCTATGCTGCTAAGCTCTCTATCTCTTTCCTGTATTCTCTGTTCAGTGTTTGAGATCTGACTTAAACAGAGCTGTTGACAGTAGACTTGTAAATGCAGTTGGGGCAGAATTTGGTCACAGTCGGCGTGTATAAGGGTATAGTACACAGCTTTGCAGGACACCAGTGTTGATGATTATGGTGGAGGACATGTTGACTAGTGTTACTGAGTGCAGCCTATGGGTCAGGTAATCAAGGATCCAGTTATGGAGGAGGGGAGCCGAGACCTAGGTCGGAGTCTAGAGATGAGTTTGTTTGGAACTGAGGTGTTAGAGGTGGAGCTGCAGTGGGAGCCTGATGTAGGTATCCTCGTTACCAAGAGGAGCATCTGCTGTGGACCTGTTGTGCTAGTAGGCAAAACTGCAAAAGTAGTTTGGCAAGCTGGAGTTGTGAGCCATGACTAACTTCTCAAAGGCACTCCATTATTTATGGAGGTCAGAGCCACCAGGCGGCAGTGGTTGTGGACCCTTCACCATTCTTCTTCAGCACTGGGATGGCGATGGTCTTAAAGCAGGTGGGGACTTCAAATCGTAATAAAGAGAGGTTAAAGATGTCTGTGAATACTCCTGGCAGCTGGTCTGCACAGAAATCTGAGTGCATGGCTGGGCACTTCATCTGGGCCAGTTGCTTTGTGGTATCATCTTCAAGAAAAAGGCTGATCTAATATCTGTGGCAGTGACTGTGGGTATGGGTGCATCGGAGACTGTTGGGGTAGGTGAGATCATTTCACTGACCTTGAGCGCACAACTGATGATTTGAGTAAATAAAGACTGATCCAGAGAGAAGTGGACATGTTAAATAAATGGGTGACAAGGTGGCAGATGGAATATAATTTTTAAAATGTTGACGTTGTTCACTTCGGTTGTAAGAATGGAAAAGTAGCGTACTTTTGTTTTTAAAAAAGCTTGCAACTTGTAAATATTGATGCCCAGAAGGACTTGTGTCATCCTAAAAGGACCACACAAAGTTAGCTCACAAACACAGGAAGCAATGAGGAAAATAAATGATTTTTTTTTTATTGGCTTGATAATGAGAGGATTGGGGGTGCAGGAGCAAAGAAATCGTTACAATTTTGCAGCATCCCTTTTGAGACCACATGTTGAATGAGGAAATACTCCTACTGGAGAGAGTACTGAGGGAGGTTTATGGAATTGGTTCCTGGAATGACGGGGCTGCCCTAACGATGAGTGATTCAATGAATGGCCGTTGTTCTCTGGAATAAGAAGTGATCTTGTTGATACGGACAAAATTCTAAAAAGGAATGACAGGATAGACATTAAAGCTATTTCCACTGACTGGGGTATCTAGAACGTTTTGGGGCACATTTAAAGGATAAGCTCCTGTGAAAGTTAAGGGTGGCATGAAGAAATTCCTCCTCATGGTTAGTATTTGGGGCGACTTTAGAATTCTCTACTCCAGAGAGTCGTCATTAGTGTGCCAATGCTGAACATGTTTAAGACTGAGACAGACAGTTTTGGTCTCTTGGGAACTGAAAAGGGAAAGGAATGGGTAAGAAAGTGGAGTTGAAGCCAAAGATCATTTGGGATCCTAGCGAGTGGCAGAAAAATATTGATGGGTTACGTGGCCTATTCCTGCTTCTATTTCTTCTGATGGCTCAGCAGAGTAATTAAACACGTAATATTGAAGCGTGGCATTTCTTTATGCAATACACTATGTAACTTGTTGCCTTTCGATCAAAGAATTTTTTGGGGGTTTTGTGTTCTCTACATTCAGAGCCCCACCACCTCCCGTTTGAAAACAGAGTCTGCAGACTGCCTACAAGAATGCAGGCCACTCTGCTGTCGTTTTGAACCTAAGGTGTGTTGGTTCACTTGGGATGGGACTTCTGCTCTTTTTTTTGCAAAGGAGATCCCACTGCAGAGGGATCTCCTTCGCAACTTGACAGGGCCAGCAGCACCAGGCGGGAGTGGTGGACACTGGGACACCAGCCTCTAGCTGAAGGCGAGGACAGCCTGGAGGCTAATTTTTAGCCCCGAACTTGCTTTAATGACAAGCTCCAGTCGGGTTTGAGACGCCTGGGTACGAAGGATATGACTTAGACCGGGATCCTGAGGCAGGCTGTCCTCTGGTGGACAGATAGGATGCCTAAAGGAAACCTGCCACTCTTCCAGACGGCAGCTCATCCTGTAAATACTGCTGGGAGAATGCCGTCAGCAGGGGCCACCCCTCTGGCTGTGTAAGATGGGGGAGCGGGGGTTGGGGCTTAAATCGTTAATCAATGGTCGCTTAAGGGTGAGCTGGCTGTCTTGTCTCTCTTTCTTCACCCCACCACCCCTCTCCACTCCCCCAATACCGATTTCATATTGGGAGACAAGGCAGGTGATGAGGAGGTCTGCTGTTGTTTTTTGTTTAACTACCATATGCCCCCACCCACTCCTCCTCCTTCAACCCCAGCAACAGAAGACTGTTTTAAAATGCAGCCTAATTATCTACTTAAAGTTCTACACCAGAGATTCTGGGCGACAGGAGCAATGAGGGATCAGTTTCCTTGTCTGGGGAGAGCTGAGAGGGATTTGAGTCTGCCATTTTCAACTATGCACTGGTTTGGTGACTGGTTCATTTTGTATTAGACCATTCCCTCTGGCTTTGAGGAACCAGGTAGCCGATATCCTGTACTTTGTAATCACTTTATTCTGAGACAGTTTGATCTGGGCACTTTGTCTTCTTTCAGAGAATCTGTCAGATATGAAGAATCTAAACACACACAGCATGTTAATATTTGTATGCATTAATGCATGCAATTTTAAGGCTGACAAATGAGCATAATCTTGTATGAATTTAACATTTGTTGTAATTAGATCATTTTGTAATAAGTTTTTATGGTTAATTATGAGGCTAATTAGCCACTTGGGATTCAGTCAAAATCATATGCTTGATTGACTTAGGTTGGGATTGTGAATATTCACAGAAACAGACTGGGAAAGTTTTAAACTAAACTCTCTCATTGAAAATCAAGAGAATGTCCAGCAGCATTGGGTTTTACAACATGTCCAACTTAGGGCATTGAAGATGAAGTCATCAGGCTGTCAAAATGGCATTCCACTTAACACTGTGGAATCCTGCTTGACAGGTGCTTTCACGTTAAAGTTTCTTAGAATTTAGTTACCACTTTAAAAGGGTTTACAGAGCTGCAGCACATAAATTCTTAAACTGTTACAGAAAGTGCTGGTGACATGCAGTGGATCAGTTGGCATGTCTATGATGCACATGTTTTTCAAAGCATTTTTAAATCTCGGCTGCTTTTCTCTGCTGATGTTAGTTTGCAACAGGGAAATACAATACATGGAATCATAGAATCCCTAGAGTGTGGAAGCAGGCCATTTGGCCCACTGAGTCCATACCACCCCTTCTGAAGAGCATCCCACTCTACCAGACCCCTACTCTGTCTACTGTAACCCTGCATTTTTCCCATGACTAATCTACCTAACCTACACGTCCCTGTGCGCATTGAGAAATTTAGCACGGTGAAGCTGCCTACCTTACACAGTTTCAGATGTGGGAGGAAAACAGAGCATCCAGAGGAAACATGTAGACAGTGGGAGTTTGCACAAACTCTCTAAAGTCACTTGAGGCTGGAATTGAACCCAGGTCTCTGGTGCTGTGAGGGACCACTGCTAACCACTGAGCCACAGTGCTCTCCTATTCATTTGTTAATCAGCTAGTTACCACATTCCTGCTGAAATCATGAGAATTTATTGGCCATGTCAAGGCTTTCTAGAGCCATAATATGTATATCATTAAATGATTCTCTCATTATCCTCTCTAATTGGGATAGCCTAGACTTCATCCCAGGTATGAGCAATGTACTTTCTGACATTCAGGTAACTATTCTGTTTGTATTTCTATTCCCTGCTAACTTATTCCACCTGAATTCTCTGGCTTGGAGAGGCTTGTTCTCAGAGCTGTTTCTCAATGCCAGATAAATTCTAATTTTGAGACAATGCAGACTGCTAGTATCTGCAGTTCGAAATAACTGAATTATTCAGAACATAATTTCAGCTTTATATGTGACATGTGAGGCACGACGTTGTGAAAACAAGCTCAGTGCAGAGGTAAAAGACTCGGTACCCCCCCCCCACCGATCAAAATGATCTTGAAAGGGCCTGAACATTGAATTTGTCATAGGCAGGTGGCACCAAT
Organism: Stegostoma tigrinum; assembly: GCF_030684315.1. NCBI lineage: Eukaryota > Metazoa > Chordata > Chondrichthyes > Orectolobiformes > Stegostomatidae > Stegostoma > Stegostoma tigrinum. Next base: position 1,181,341 of record NC_081389.1, on the reverse strand, counting down.
TGGTGTAAACATGTGCTTGCTTAAAGACAATAGGTTTTAAAATGTTCAAGACTGACACTGAAGCTCACTGATAATCCTGAGACCAGTTTTTAGGAGGATGGAGGGGTTCATGACAGCCAAGTCCTTTAATCTCCAAAATGTTGATGGGCCAGCGCAACTGAAATCAGCAGTTCTGAAGAAGGGTCTAGGCTTGAAACGTCAGCCTTCCTGCTCCTCTGATGCTAGGCCTGCTGTGTTCGTCCAGCTCGACACATTATTATCTCAATTAAAGGAATAACATTGGCTGCTGTTGTTGACGCGCTGATAGTCTGAATATCCTTGCCCAACTTGTAGACATTTACTTGTCTACATCAGCAAATTGTGAGATTGTGCCTGCACATGCAGGTTTAGGTCATCCATGTGTACTGGGAAAAGTAGGGATCTTCACACTGACCGCGAGGGTACCCCTAACCGTGTACCTTTTTCCAGCCTAAAAAGTAACATTTCTTCCCGCTGTGTTTCCTGACACTCGGCCAATTCTAGCTCCATGCTGCTCTTTTAGTCTTTTTTTTAGTCAGCCATTTCTAATGGGACTCTTAAGTGGAACTTCATCAACGACGTTTTTGGAAGACCAAGTGCACCATATCTATATATTAGCCTCACCAACAACTCTGATGAAGGGTCTAGGCCCGAAACGTCAGCTTTTGTGCTTCTGAGATGCTGCTTGGCCTGCTGTGTTCAGCCAGCTTCACACTTTGTTACCTCCTCCTAATTACCTCATTTTCAAAAAAACTAAGTTAGTTGAAGTCAATTTGTTCTTAACAATAGATCCAGGCTGGCTTTCTTTTAATTAACACCAATTTGCTAGAACGGCTGTTAATTTGGCACTAAATTATTGTTTCCAAAATCTTTCCCACCACCAAGGTTAAACCATCTGACCTGCAGTTGTGGATCTATCCTTGCATTTTTTTTTCTTTAACAAGGGTGTAACATCTGCAACTCCCCAGTCTTCTGGAACTGCTCTGAATCTAATTTAAAAAAAGAATTTGAACAGTACAGTGTGACACAGGAACAGACCCTTACACCCACCATGGCTGTGCCAACAAAATGTCAGTCTAAAATAATTCCATCTGCCTACATATAGTCTGTACCCCTCTTCCCTGCCTGTTCATGTATCTGTACAAATACCTTTTTAAACTTTGCTTATGTATCTGTTTCTGTTGCTTCCCCGGCAGTGCATTCCAGGCACCTATCATCCTCTACGTAAAATAAAAATTTCCTCGCACATCTCTCTTAAACTTTCTTCTTCTCATCTTTAAATTTATCTCTCCTAGTATTTGACATTTCCACCTGGGGAAAAGACTCGATACACCTACCTGTCAGAATTTTATATACGTCTATCATATTGCCCCTCAGCTTCCAAAGCTCTAGTGAAAACAACCCAAGCTTGTTCAACTTCTCCTCCTAACTAATACAACTTTGTAACCAGGCAATATCTGGTTTAAAACAGCAAAAACAGAAGTTGCTGAAAAGTTCAGCGGATCTGGCAGCATCTGTGAAGAAAAAAATGAGAGTTATTTGGACCTGAAACATTAACTCTGATTTTTATTTTCTTCACAGGTGCTGACAGATCTGCAGAGGTTTTCCAGCAACTTCTGTTTTTGTTCCTGATTTGTAGCATCCTCAGTTCTTTGTTTTTTAACATCCTGGTAAACCTCTTGCACCCTCTCCAAATATCCTTTCTCTGAGATAACAAGGTGTAGAGCTGGATGAACACAGCAGGTCAAGCTGCATCAGAGGAGCAGGAAAGTCTGGATCCCTCTTCCGAAAATCCTTCCTCTCACATGGCAACCAAAAGTGCACACAACTGTGGCCTAACTAAAAAGTTTTATACAGCTGCAACTTATTTGCCAGCTTTTATATGCAATGTCCTGACTGATGAAGATGTACAGAATGTTTGCATTCTTTACCATTTTATCCACTTGTGTTGCTGCTTTCAGGGAGCTATGGACATGGATACCAAGATCTGTCTGTGTATCAATGTTTCCAGGAGTCCTGCCATTTACTCTATATTTTCCTCTTGTATTTGGCCTCCAAAATGCATCACCTGGAGGCCCCAGTAGGTAGTCTTCCTTCCCACCCTATGTACTCCCCGCAGCCTGAAAAACATGGCCCACGTGCCCCCTCACAGGGACTAACCAGGGAAATCCGAGGCTTAGTCCACAAAATATGGTTCCTGCGCTGGAGGTTACCTATAGTCCCACCAGTGTCCATCAATCCCAGTGGTGCTATTGGGATCGAAAGCTCACCAGATACTTGATTGGCTGGCAACTCTGAAGAAACAGAACATCCTCCCGGTTGAATAGTCATGTAGGTGATGCTCTATTGTGCAATAGAAAGCACATTGGACTTCTATAATGCATTGCCAATGCTATTCAAAAGTTGTGGGTTCAAGTCCCAGCAGAGTCCAGTTCGGGCATGGGGTGAGTGGCATAATGGGTAACGCATTTGACTTTGGATCAGAAGATTGTAGGCTTGAATCCTCCCTGGATCAAGCACAGATGACAGCCTTTTATTGGGTGGCACTGTGGCTCAGTGGTTAGCACTGCTGCCTCACGGCGCTAAGGACCTGGGTTCAATTCTACCCTTGGGCTGTGTGGAGTTTGCACATTCTCCCCATATCTGTTTGGGTTTCCTCCCACAGTCCAAAGATGTGCAGACAAGGTAGATTGGCCATGTGAAATTACCCATAGTGTTCAGGGAGGTGTAGATTAGGCAGGTTATAGGGAGATGTGTCTGGTGGGATGCTCTGATAGTTGGTGTGGACTTGTTGGACCAAAGGACCTGTTTCCACCCTGTAGGGATTCTATGAATAGCTGCTGCGGGACACAGCAAACTGGGGGAAAGTCCACTGCCTCAATGTACAAATCCCCTTTTCCATGGAGTGTCACTGTTACCCTTTCTTTACCATTTACTATGTAGGGGTTTCTCAAACTGTGTGCAGTGAAGGAAACCATCAGATATATCACATGGGAATGGGTTAACATGACCCATAGATCTTATGTACTTTTCCCACAAACATTTGAGATATTACAGGATGCTCAGTTGTGGGAAGTACGTTTAGTCGCATCTTGATGATCTAGGCTGCGTTGGTTTTGTCACTATTTGTGGTACAAAAATGATTGAAGAGTTTAGGTGGAGTATGTAACTGTGGTATCAAAATCATTGGGAAAGATCCAGCTTAATGGGTTTTCATCTGAAGTTTTAGATATTTTCCAGTTGGCTTGGATGTTCTGGCCCAGAGGGAGAGGCACCTTTCAATGTCTCGACTTATTGCTGGTTTGTAAAAAATGAGAAAGCCTAGTGTTTCTCATTAAGAACTGTTTTTAATGCAGTCTGGTTGGAATTGTAATACTCTGACCAGAACCTTGCAGTGAGAGGAGTCTGAGTTGAGGGTAGACTGGACAGCTGCTGATGGAATGTGCTGCCTCTTCCAGGGGAGGTTTTCTGAGCCT